>NC_073402.1:4851473-5151473 GCF_028641065.1 Leucoraja erinaceus | reverse complement strand
ATGTCCATACCGAATATGAGGTTAAGTTAAACTAACGTGGGTGATGGATGAACGTGAGCTGATGCAGGCTGGAATATGAGCTCTTGAGTATCAGACACCTGAATGAAGCATTGGAAGTCTTAAATTCAACTATAATATAGACATTGATGTGAGTTATAGTAGCATATGATGAGATGTTAGAGGCACGATTGGAGTCAAGCAATGTTATTCAGGCTTAGTGATCAGAATGTATGTAATAAGTAGTCTTGGTGGTCAGAATAAAGATATGTGATCAGAATATGTAGGGATGAAATGCAAATGCTGGTTTAAACCGAAGATAGACACAATAAGCTGGAGTAACTCAGCGGATCAGGCAGCATCTCTGGAAAAAAGGAATAGGTGATGTTTCGGGCTGAGACCATCGTCAGACAGATAGCCAGGGAAAAGGGGAACGAGAGATATAGATGGTACTTAGAACAAATAAATGGAAGATATGTAAAAAGCAATGATAATCAAGGAAAGGTGGAGCCCACAAGGGCCCATTGTTGGCGGAGGGATGTGTGCTAATGAGTTATACATAGTGGAACTTAACAGGGCAAAAGTAACATTGGTACGAGGACTAGGGTGGGGGAGTGATGGAGAGAGAGAGGGGATGCAAGAGTGACTTGAAGTTAGAGAAATTAATATTCATACCGCTGGGTTATAAGATGCTAAAGTGAAATATAAGGTGCCGTTCCTCCACTTTGCGTTTGACTTCACTGTCAATGGAGGAGGCCCAGGACCGACAGGTCAGAGTGGGATTGGGAAGGGGAGTTGAAGTGTTTGGCCACCGGGAGATCAGGTAGACCAAGGTGGCAGCTGGTTTTAGATTCAGACATGCTGTCAAAGTGGCAAAGGGTGGCAGAGACGATGTTTTTCCCTACCACAGCAAGGGAAAGGAAATGAAATTCATGGGTGCAGTGTGAAACTTCTGGTGGGAAACACTGGTAATGGTTTTGGTCCTTCCTGTGTTAAGATGAAAAGACTCTTTCAGTCAAATGGTCTTGGATTGATGGGATCCTGCTTTGCTTGACTACCTTTGGCAAAAGCCACTGAACACTGGAGCAGTGCGCTGCAAGCCAAGCAATTTTCAACATGATGCGATTATGCAAATGTGGGTTATTTCTCCCTTTAGTGCTCCATTATCCTATTTTTAATGCTTCACCTATTAAAAACAGATCGGCAAAATCTCTTTGTTTATTCCTTTTAATTCGCTTGCAATTTATTTTTCCAATTATCTTTCCTCGTTCCAAATTGTGGTTTTAACAATTTTTAATTTACTTTTTATATATTTTTTACAATCTCTCTCACCCAAGTATTTTGAAAAGCTTAACACATTTCTCCTTTATTAAATGTTATTTTAATAAGTCTCTTTAACCCATTGCGCTGGGGTTTTTACATCATGTTCTACATTTTCATCTCCATGTTGGTCGTGGATTTTTGCCAATCAATGCATTAGGCTGTGTTTCATGCTCCAGTTTCCACCAAATCAACCTACATTCCACTTAGTGCTTGAGAATTTCCCTCAAATGTTTCAGTTTAGTTTATTGTCACATGTACCGAGGTACAGTGAAAAGCTTTTGTTGCTTGCTAACCAGCCAGCGGAAAGACAATACATGATTACAATCGAGCCATTCACAGCGTATAGACACATAAGGGGATATGCACATTTAGTGCAAGATAAAACCAATAAAGAATCAGAATCAGAATCACACTTTATTCGCCAAGTACGAGGAATTTCACTGGCCAGGTCAGTCATACAATTAAAAGCAACAGATCACTCAAAAACACATTTTAACATGAACATCCACCACAGTGACTCCTACACATTCCTCACTGTGATGGAAGGCGAAATAAAGATTAAGTCCCTTCCCTTAGTTCTCCCTCGGTCATGGGCCCCATTGATGGGCCGATCTTGACTCCCGTAGCCGGCTGGGTTTGGCCCTCCATGTCGAGGCATTCAGCTACCACATAGGGAGGATGTCAGCTCCCCTGCGCTGGGCGATCAAACCTCGCGTCGGGGCTGGTCGAACCTTCTGTGACGTTGGAGCTCCTGACTCAACCTCTCCTGACTGCGATCCCTTGATGGTAAGTCCGCAGGCTTAAGTCTGGACAAGGGATCAGCTCCGATGTTAAGTCCGCGCCCCGCGGTGGGGCTCACAACAGTCCAAGGAGGCTTCCGGCTCCATCGATGGAAGGTCGCAGAGTGTGCCAGAGAATGTGATCCGAAAATTAATCACATCTCCGGCAAGGTAAGAACCTGAAAAAAAGTTTCCCCCTCCCCCATATAAAACAAACCAAAGAACATTAAAACCAACTTTTAACGCACTAACAAATAACAAAAAGAATGAAAAAACGAACAGGATAGCCATCTCCCTGGCGACCCTGGTGGAGATAGATTGAATGTCCCCGATGAGGTCGATAGTAGTTCAGGATTGCTCTCTGGGTGTGGTAGGATGATTCAGTTGCCTGATAACAGCTGGGAAGAAACAGTCCCCGAATTTGCAAGCATGTGTTTTCACACTTCTATACCTTTTGCCTGAGGGGAGAGGGGAGAAGAGGGAGTGACCAGGGTGCAACTTGTCCTTGATTATGCTGCTGGCTTTGCCGAGGCAGCATAAATATTTCCGTGGTTCTATTCCCACTCAATCCTAATGTCATCTCCTGGTGCCATAGTTAAACACCATGGGTGACAATGTCAGGCAAGTAGATATTTGTCAGCTGGAGCTGTCTCTTTGCCTGAAATGAATTTGCTTCAAACTTTACAAGAACCCAAGAAAATAGAAGCAGGAGTAGGTCATTCGGCCCCTCGAACATGCCCCTCCATGTAATGTGCTGGGTGGCACAGTGGCACAGCTGCTAGAGGTACTGCCTTACAGCGCCAGAGACCCAGGTTCGATCCTGACCTTGGGTGCTGTCTGCACGAAGTTTGCACGTTCTCCCTGTGACCGTGTGGGTGTCCTCTGGGTGTTCCGGTTTCCACCCACATCTCAAAGATGTGGGGTTTGTACGTTAATCGGCCTCTGCAAATTGTCCCTAGTGCGAAGGGAGCGGATGCAAACTGAGATAATGTAGGACTGTTGTAAACAGTTGATCGATGGTTGGCATCGGCTCGGTGGGCCAAATGGCTTGTTTTCATGCTGTATCTTTCAAACAATAAGAATCATGGCTAACCTATGCCTGCCTAACTCTTCACTGCCAGTTTCCCACAGGCCTCAATTCCTCAATCTTCCCACTATGAACACATCCAACAATCTGGTCTCCATTGCACTCAGTTCAGTGAGTCTTAAATCACCTCGAATCTCTTCACCATGTTCTTAGAGAAAAAATGGTTACCTACCTCAGTAATAAATGACTAGCACCTTATTCTGTAGCCGCATCCCATTGTTCATCACTCCCTCACTGGTGTAATGGTGTCCCTCTATGATGTCAGGCCGCCTTTAGGACCATGTATGTTTGAATAAGGTCTTAAGTGATAGTAGAATTAGGCCATTCAGCCCATCAAGTCTAGTCCACCATTCAATCATGGCTGATGCATCTCTCCTTCCTTACCCCATTCTCCTGCCTTTTCGCCATATTCTCTGGCACCTGTACTAATCAAGAATCTGTCTGAAGAAGGGTCTCGACTCGAAACGTCACCTATTCCGTCTCTCCAGAGATGCTGCCTGTCCTGTTGAGTTACTCCATCTTTTTGTGTTCCAGCGTTCTGCTGTTCCTTCCTACACACAAATCTATCTATCTCTGCCTTAAAAACATCCACTGACTTGGCCCCCACAAATAATTCCACATTCACCAGCTTCTGAGTAATAAAAATTCTCGTCATCTCCTTCCTGAAAGAATGTCCTTTAATTCTGAGGCTGAGACCTTTGGTCCTAGACTCTCCCACTAGTGGAAACATCCTCTCCACATTCACTCTATCCAAGCCTTTCACTATTCTGTATGTTTCAATGAGGTCATTCTTTTAAACTCCAGCCAGTACAGGCCCAGTGCTGACATCATAGGTTAATCTACTCATTCCTGGGATCATCCGTGTAAACCTGCTCTGGTCCCTCTCCAGAGCCAGCACATCCTTCCTCAGATATGGTGCCCAAAATTGCTCACAATTCATTCCTTCATTTTTCTATACTCCAAGGAATATAAACCCAAACAGTTTCACCTCTCTTCAAAATATTACTCATTGAAAACATGCATTGCTGATGTTGTCATGATTTTATTACAATCTGTCGTATACATACCATCTATATTGTTGCTGCAACTAATTGCAGTTTTCTCAAGAAGGCAAAATATTATTGAAAATTCTCACTATGTTATAACCTATTTACACAGGACTTTGCTTGTATTTGGAGTATTTGGCACAGTTCTGTATGTCCCATTACAGGAAGGATGTTGAGGCTTTAATAGAGGGTGCAGCAGAGGTTTGCCAGAGTGTTACCTGGACTTGAGGTACTAGCTATAAGGAGAGGTTGGACAAGCTTGGCTTGTTTTCTCTGGAGCGTCAGACCTGATGGAAGTATTGAAAATTCTGAGAGGCGTAGATAGCGTAGAGAGTCAAAACTTTTTGCGCGGAGTGGAAACGTTAAAGAATAAAGGGCATAGCTTTAATGTAAGTTTAAAGGAGATGTGTGGGGCAAGTTTTACACGGAGGGTAATGGGGGCTTGGAACGCACTACTAGGGGTGGTGATGGAGGCAATTACACTAGTGATGTTTCAAGGCTTTTGGATAGGCACATGGATATGCAAAGGAATGGAGGGATTGTTTCTCCAGGCAGCATGCTTGTTACAAACATTGCGGGCTGAATGGCCTGTTCCTATCTCTACTGTTCAATGTAAATGAAGACGAGTCACACTGATTCAAGTAAGCTCCTGCTGAAGAGAATATTTTCCTTTTGACCAGTAATGCTAAAGTGAGGATTAGGAACCTCATTATGCAGAGAATGCTGCTTTTTTTTGAAAGAGTTAGAGCCAAAAGCACAAAATATCCATAATCTATAACCAGGATTTTATAACAAGATCAGAGCCTTTGAGCAGGGTGGTGAATCTGTGGAATTCTTTGCCACAGAAGGCTGTGGAAACCGTCAATTGATAATTTTAAGAAGAGAGATTCTAGATTAGTATGGGTCTCAGGGATATCGGGAGAAGGTAGGAGAATGGAGTTTGCAGGGAGAGATAGATCAGCCATGATTGAATGGCAGGGTAAGCTTAATGGGCCCAATGGCCTAAATCTGCTACTATCACTTGTGACCTTATGGCATAATGACAATCTTTGAAACTTGAGTCTTCTGCACATTACTGAATTCAGAGGGTTTTCATTCCCTGTGAGCTTATGCTTCATTAGTTAGTACGGTCGAAAATGAACCCTGAACAAAATCCATAGCAACCGCAACTGAGCTAACCCTTGGAGAATGATATTCAGCTGAACAGCAAAGGACAAGGAAATAGTCAATAAATAACAGCAGTGCTACCTGACCGACCTTGTATTGGCCTTTAACATTAAAATATAATGGGCAATTTATTAACCATTGGGATACACATTCAAAGCATAACCTGGAATTAGAAGAAGTATTCTTTGGATATTTCATGTGGATTCCCCCTTCGGTTAAAGGTACAGTCATTAATTCTTACGCTGGAGAATTGTCATGTGCCCAAGCATGAAGGAAAAGATGTGATCCATTTGGTATTCTACAGCCATATTCCACTTAGCTATAAGATATGCAGTGCATAGTGAAGCTCCTTATTTCCAGTGGATGCTTCCGAGTATTCTGTATCAAAAGCAGTTCTATAGGTCACTCACTTGATCGCATACATTTTTTTGCATATCTTTCATTCATTGATCTTTATCTCTCCACTTCGCCATCTATATCTCTCGTTTCCCTTATCCCTAACCAGTCTGAAGAAGGGTCTCGACCCGTAACATCACCCGTTCCTTCTCTCCAGATATGCTGCCTGTCCCCCTGAGTTACTCCAGCTTTTTGTGTCTATCTTCGGTTTAAACCAACATCTGCAGTTCCTTCTTACCCACTTGTTCACACTTGGTTTCTTAAGAATATTCTGACGAACAATATTCTAAAGTATATAGAAAGGAACTGCAGTTGCTGGTTTATACCGAAGATAGGCACAAAATGCTGGAGTAGCCCAGCGTCAGGCAGCATCTCCGAAGAAAAGGTATAGGTGACATTTTGGGTTGGAACCCTTCTGAAGAATATTCCGAAGTAACAGCGCGCGTCCAATCCGCCCACCGAACAACCGTGCCACCGACTGGAACGTGCGCCGGAAGGCCCGACTCGACCTACAGGCCACCCAGGGGGGCTGCGGAGAAGCCAGGCGGCAATGCCTGTCGAGGCCAAAGGAGGCTCAGTTACGCCGGCAATGGGAGCCTCGGCACCAGAAGCAGTGGGAGCCTCGGTGGCAGCGTGAACCTCGACGTAGGCGGCAGCAATGGTGGCAGCAACGGGGGACTCGACGGCAATGCAGGCACATAGAACTATCTTAGATGGGACATCTTGGTCAGCATAGGATTGGATAGGAAGGATAGGAATACATTATTGTCACATGTGACTAGGCACAGTGAGATTCTTTGTTTGCATAAACAATGTATACAAATAGCGGCCACCTACGGCTCGGACAAAGTTACAAAGCACGCCGGCTCCCCCTTTTGTCCCCGCTCCCTCCCCCACACCCACCACAGCGGCTCCCCAAGCGGGATCCCCATTGTCCTTTGTCCACCCCATTGTTCTTCCAGTCCCTCCTCACGGCGGTTCTCCACGCTCTCATCGACTGTCGACCACGGGTCAACCTGCGAGGCATCACCACCACTGAGGCCCCAATTGCCGCGAGGCTTAAGACCATAAGATCATAAGATATTGCAGCAGAATTAGGTGATTCGGCTCATTAGTCTACTCCGCCATTCAATCATGGCTGATCTATCTCTCCCTCCTAATCCCATTCTCCTGCCTTCTCCTCATAACCCCTGACACACGTGCTAATCAAGAATCTATCTATCTCTGCCTTAAATATATCCACTGATATAGTTCCACAGCCTACCATGGCAAAGAATTCCACAGATTCACCACCCTCTGACTAAAGAAAAGGCATGGATAAGTTGGACTGGCAGGCCTTTTTCCGTGACCTTATAACTTACATTAACCTTGATTTCTGATTAATTTTGGCACTAGCATATTTCCAGAAATAAGCTATTTGGCGAGACTATTTCTACTTTTGGCATATATGGCAATCAAGTCAATGAAAGGTGATTTTTAACCACAGTCATGGTAAGCTTTCATCAAAACCGTGTTTGATTAGATCTGAGGATCAGGTAATTTTGGTCGCCCTGCTGTAGAAAATATGCTATTAAGCTGGAAAAAAGCACAGAGAGGATTTCTGGGTGGCACAGTGGCGCAGCGGTAGAGTTGCTGCCTCACAGCACCAGAGACCCGGGTTCGATCCTGACTATGGGTGCTGCTTGTATGGAATTTGTATGTTCTCCTTATGATTGCATTACGTTTTTCTCTGATTTCCTCCCACAGTCCAAAGACGTACAGATTTATTGGTTAATTGGCTTTGGTAAATATGAATGAATAAATGTATTGGCCAAATATGTACACATACAAGGAATTTGTCTTGGTGCTCCACTAGCAAGTAACAACACGACATACAGTAACAATTAAGAATAAAACATAAAGCATTAAACATCTACACATAACTAAAGCTCTGATCTTGTTATCTTCCGGTTTGCGCGGTCATTCTATTTGTGCAAAAACGGTACATGATAGCGCTACGATATTTTGCCAGCTTACGCACGGTTCTCCTGCCCTGCGATTGCACCAAGTTTCATTCCGATCGGTGGTCTAATGTAAAAGTTAGCGAGGTTTAAAAATCTCAAAAAACCGCGCTTGTGCGGATTGATCTCCTTTCCTGCCATTCAGTGCAGCGTGGATTGGTCTTTTCTCCTGTCACTCCACGGGACGGTCCGCCCCTTCCTGCGCCATCGCGTCTTCACTGGAGTTGAGGATGGCAGGTGGAGGTTTCCAACCGGACACAATTTTCGGAGGGACCGGAAGCCTGACGCGGTGCTGGAAATGTCGTCAGAAGGAAAATGGAGAATCTGATCCCCGCAGAGGAGAATGACCCACGACCAGTGACCAGGCTCCCACTGTGTGTCCCCATCATACCATCAGCTCTAGCCCCGTCCCCTCTGGTCCCCCTCGCTGGCTCCGGCCCATCTCCCCCGTTATATCCCCCTCCCTCCACACTCCTCCCCCCACAACCCCCTTTTCCCCCACAACCCCCACAAACCCCGCTCAACACAACCACCTCTCGCCACACACCCCCCCTCCCCCACACATACCCCTTTCCGCGCCCACACCACCACACACAACCCCTCACACATACACCCCCCCCACACAAACCCCCCTCCACTCTCCCACACGTCTCCCGCCCACACACCCCTCCCCTACCACCCCCCACACATCCCCCTCCCCCACACCTCCACTACCCCATACCCCCCTCTCCCACACCCCCCCTTCCCCCACACCTTCGCTACCCCATATCCCCCCGCCACATCCAACTTGCCACACAGCGGTAGGCCACTGCAGCGCTCCCCCCCGTCACCAGCCCCCACCTGATGCCATCCAATCCCCCAGCTGCGCTCCCCCCCCCCCCCCCCTTACCCCCCCCCCCCGACAGCCCCTGCCTGAAGCCATTCTCCACCCCTGGCTGTAGGACGCTTCCACACCGGCCCCTGACAACCCCCTCCTGCAGCTGTCCCCCTCCCGTGCTGCAGGATGCTCCCCCCTCCCCCCCCCCCCCCCCCCCCACCTGAAGCCGTCCCATCCACAGCTGCAGGATACTTCCCACTGGCCCACACCGGAAGGCGGTGGGGAGCAGCAGCAGTAGGCCACGACAGCGGTAGGCCGCAGCAGTGCTAGGCCACGGCTGCAGCAGGGGTAGGCAGCACTCCCCCCATGCACACATCGACCCCCGACAGGCCCCGTCTGAAGCCGTCCCTCAGCTGCAGAACGCAACAAGAGACGCAACAAGAAATAATGGACTGAATAAATCTCATCTTTAATGTTTAAATTGTTGTTATATTTTAAGTTATTCACATTTAAAGCTTTAATAAATCGCTTTTCCACTTGCCGTGGCCGTCAGCTGCGTCTTCGCAATAATACCTGCGTGTTCTACGTCACGATGGGAACCCAATGGGAGGGAATGACTCCGCTGCTGGGAATCGCTATGAGTGGAGGGGGTTGAGGGGGGGTGGAGTGAGTGCGTGGGGGGGGGGGGGGGGGGGGGGCAAGAGGCGGAGTGGGGTGTGGGGGGAGGGGCTGAGGGGAGGAAGGGTATCAGGGGCATCACAACGGGAACCCGTCAACCATGCATCATATTGTATGCAAAGGAAATATTTCTCACCTACTTGTTATGTGAGACGGCACAACCATGCAATGAATCAGCAATATGCCAAAACCCAAGTAAGCGTGTAAAATATCATAAAAACCTTGCTGAAACAGTCAAAAACATTTCACATTATACATTGGAATGGCTTAATTTACATCCCTGGTATAGAAACATTTGCTTTCAAGCAAGCATTTTCACTCTGGATGTTTCAATCTTTCTATTTTGATTTCCTGTTTTCAATTGGAAATGGGCCCCATGGAAGCTAAAATGTTATAAACCAATCCTATTCTTTACCATTTACAAACATTTTGGAGATTTGTGTCAAGCAGATTAAGAAGACCTGTGATTTATAATTTTACTTCGGAGTCACGTGAGTGACTACGTGAAGACCCCGCCAGCATGCATGCGCGACATAGCGTCTCACGCATTGCACCAGCAACGGGCGGGGGAAGAGATCTCCTGCGGCAAATTGATAAAACGGACCTACAGGTAAGAAATGTTATTCTAAGGTTGTATCTCTTCCCCTTGTTGTGCTTTGTGTTGTAGCACCATGGACAAGGGGAAGAAAAACGGGTCGCGTCTCGTATGGCTGCGGGGAACTGTTAAAGTTCCGACAGCCTGACAGCCGGGGGCGGCCAGCGGCACCTGGACCGCTGAGTCTGCGGTCCACAGTCACGTCAATTCTACACAGCTGAGCCCAGCGCCGCGAGCTGTACAACCGGAAACAGCGCAGCGGGCTGGAGGCAAAGCCCAGCAGATGTCGGTCCGGCTGATATACTCAGACGAGTCCGGCCAGTAGAACGCGCCTTCCGAGAGCAGTGAAAGTGATCGTCTGGAGCGGTTGCTGTGGTCCAGTCACCGACGTCAACTCTGCTCAGCCGAGACCAGCGTCACGAGCTTTACAGCCCGAACCAGCGCAGTGAGCTGGAGGCATAGCCCAGCAGGAGTTGGCCCGGCCAATATACTCAGATGAGCCCGGCCGAAAGGGTGCGATGTTTGCCACCTCCTCCCCCTGCAGGAACAAGAGAGGCCGGAGCCGGGGCGGGCGAGCGGACAGGGGAACCAGGGGGAGTAGCGGCAGGCGAAGACAGCGGAGCGGGCACGGACACAGCCGCCGGCGGGGTGGAGGGAGAACGAGGGCTGGGAGGCGGAGAAGGCGGCTGGAACAACTGAGAAGGCAGGGATCGGGGCATCCGCGGAACAGCAGGAGGTGCATCGGACAAGGGAGGGGAGAAGGGAGCAGCAGGCGGAGGTGGGGGCTCGTTAACGAGCAGCAGATGCTGGCGGGAGCGGCGATAGATGACGCCGTCGTGGTTAACCAAGTAAGACCGGGGGGAACCAGCATCGCCGACCACCGTGGCGAGTTTGGAGTGACCAGAGGCAGTCTGCATCCGGACGATTTGGCCGGGAAACAGACGCGGCAGGGGGCGGCAGGAGTGGTCGTGGGAGCGCTTCTGCACGTCGTGTTTCGCGGCAATACGCTCCTGGACAGTAGCGGGCCGGAGAACGGTGGGAGTAAGGGACTGTTGGGCAACCGGGAGAGGTGGGCGAGTCTTGCGAGCCATCAGGCGCTGAGCCGGTGAGCCCAGGGCAGGGTCGCGGGAGATGTTGCGGAGATTTAGGAGGGCCAGGTGAAAGTCCGACTTGGACAGCCGGCAGTGCTCCAGCAAGTCCTTAGCACTGCGGACAGCACGTTCCGCCAGGCCGTTGCTTTGCGGGTACTCAGGGCTGCTGGTAAAATGTTTGAAGTTCCACTTAGAAGCGAAACGCTGGAACTCGGCACTGGTGAACTGGCTGCCGTTGTCAGATTGAAGGCGAGCAGGGGAGCCGAAAGTGGCAAAGTGGCGGCGCAGCCTCCCGATGACAGCTGAGGAGGAGAGAGAGTGGAGTTGGTCGACTTCAAACCAGTTAGAATAAGAGTCAACGAGGACCAGGAAGTGCTTGCCACGCCACTCGAAAATGTCAGTGGCGACCGCCGTCCAGGGTAGATCAGGTGCAGGTTGTTGCAGCAGCGGCTGACGTTGTTGATGTGGAGCCAGGCTGTTGCAAGAAGGGCAAGCAGAGACCCACTCCCGGATGTCGTGGGCCATGCTGGGCCAGTAGAACTGGCTCTGGGCACTGGACAGAGTGGCCTCGGCCCCAGGATGACCGTTGTGGGCAGATTTAAAATAGGCGATTCGCAGAGCTTCGGGCACCACGACCTTGTGCCCCTTAACCACCACGCCGTCGTGCAGGACGAGTTCATCGCGGACCAGGAAATACGGGACTACACTGGCCGGCAGGGATGAACGGCGCTCAGGCCAACCCTGGTTGATGATGTCGGATAGTAGCTGCAGGGCTGGATCCTTGGCAGTGTGGGAAATGAGGGACTGCATCTGCTGCGAAGGCACAAAGTTGACATTAAGTACCATTAGGTCCGACGACTCGTAGGGGTGGCGGGCAGAGGACGGCAGTGGGGCGCGGGACAGCGTGTCGGCAACGAACATGTCTTTGCCTTTGCGATAGACGATAGTAAAGGTAAACCGTTGCAGCTGCAGCATCATGCGCTGCAGCCTGGAAGAAGCAGCGTGGATCGGCTTGTTCAGAATGGTCACCAGAGGTTGTGGTCGTGCTCAGTCACGTCCTTGCCGTAGACCAGGATGTCGTCGACAATTATAGCACACGGCAGACCGGCGAACAGCTGCTCCATGGTCCGTTGGAACACCTCACTGGCAGAGTCGATGCCGAATGGCATACGCAAAAATCGAAACCGTCCGAAAGGCGTGCTGAAAGTCGTCAGGTAGGAGGATCGTTCTTCTAACGGTATCTGCCAGAAAGAGCTCTTGGCATCGAGGACCGAAAAAACAGTGGCCGGGCCGACCTGTGCGGCGACGTCCTCTACTGTGCGCATCGGGTAGTGCGGGCGCTTGATGGCCAGGTTCAGGTCCTTGGGGTTTATACAAATGCGAATCTCAGATTTGTCCTTCTTCGCCGCCACCACCATGGTGGAGACCCACCGGGTGGGCTCGCTCACCTCTCTCAGGATGCCCATGGAGACCATGTTCAGTAACGCAGACTTCACCTTGTCCTTCATGGCGAAGGAGACGCGGTGTGGCGGGCGGATCACAGGCTCTATGCTGGAGTCGACAGCAATCTTGTAGCAGCTGGGCAGCCTGCCCAGCCTGTCATCGAAACGGTCAGGGTATTCGCGCAGGGGGTCCATGAGGGTCTGCACCTGATGGATATCACGGTGGAAGGAGACCAAACCGAGGGCCTGGCACGCCCGGGCGCCCAGCAGGGTTACGTTGTCGGAGTCTAGCAGGTAGAAGGTGAGGGGCCGAGAGGCCTCCAGGACTTTGCAGTGCAGGGTTGTCTTTCCCACGGGAACGAGTACGGCTCCCCCATATGCATGCAGGCGGGAGTGAGCAGCAGACACTTTCTCACCAGACCTTATCTGACGAAACAGGCTTGTTGACATAACATTCGTAAAAGCGCCAGTATCAATCTTCGCTGAGAAGGTCGTACCATTGACGGTTACACGGACTGAGGGGTTTGCTACCAACGCATGAGAATCCAAAAGTGAAAACACGCTGGCCTCCCCTTGGGAGGAACTGGTATCAGAAAGGGTGAGATCATCAGGCAGGTGCTCGGAGCCAGGCACGCTATCAGCTTGAGCAAGGTTGACCTGCACTCTCCGAAAAGGGGGGGCTGGATTCCCGCGGGCACGGCAGGCTGCAGAAAAATGGTTCAGCTTTCTGCAGAAATTGCAGGTTTTCCCCAGGGCAGGGCACACATTGAATTGATGGGTGGCAAAGTTGCAGTTGGGGCAGCGGCGAGCGACGCCGGACCTGGGTGGGGGAGGACCCTGTTGCCGCCGCGGGGCAACGTCCCGCCGCCGGCCGGCGGCAGAGGCAAAGTTAACGGCATGGTCATCGGGCGGCAAGGTAGAGGCGACAGCCTCAGCCATGCGGGAGGCGTGCAGAGCCTCCTCCAGAGACAGTTCAGGCTTCCTGAGAAGTTCTGCTCTCAGTTTAGCATCACGGAGGCCGTATACAAGGATATCTCGGGTCACCTGTTCGGGGGTCAGGGCATCCAGGCGACAACGCCGGGCCAGGTGTCTCAAAGCGGCGATATAGTTATTGACCGACTCGTCAGGGTTTTGCCGTCGGCTAAACATTTTGAAACGCTCCAGAATACAGTTGGTGGGAACGTCACACAAGGCAGTGAATTTAGCAATGAGACATACCGGGTCACGGGCATCTTCACCAGCAGCATACACAAATGACTCGGACCGTTCCAGGGCGTCGGGACCGGCCAAGTTGAGGAGCAGAGAGGCTCGCGTCTCAGCAGTGGCAGCAGGGTGGGCGATGGTGACATAATGCTGAAAATCACGTCAGAAGACATCCCAGCGATGGGCAATGTCCTCATCAAAGACAAGCGCGTCGGGCTTGCGGCAAGAGTTAGCCATGGCACGAGTGAAGGAATTAGGGTAAGGGTACTGGGGCAGAAAAACAAAAGAAAACCCGGCAAACAGGAGGTGCGGAGTCACAGCTGTGACACCATGTAAAGAAGTCTCAACAACACATTGTCTTAACTATAGTTTATTAACTGTTCACAAACACTACTGCTCTAGCTGTACGTGGTCTGTCACCGGAGCTAGAGAGAGAGAGCCAAGGGTGGGAGCATGCAATTATACACCTAATAGGGGGAGTGGTTAGAGGTGGTGAGGTCACTATGTTAAAGGCACATGCACTAGCCATCTACACCGAATGCAGCAGAGGTGCCGCCTCTCCCACATGAAGCGGTTGATGGAGCAAATGCTCCAACGTGACTTGCTCCGGGAGATGGAGCAAGCTCACTATGGGAGTCTTCGCAACTCCCATAACTGCACCTTATTGAGGGCTGTCCAATGTATCTCCCTCGACAGAGGGGAGCATTGCGGGCCAGGACTGGGCTGGTCCTGAAGAAGGGGATGTGGCTGAAGAAAACGACAGTGTGCTGGGGGTGCAGGATCCTAAGGAGCTACTGGGAGTGGTCACCAAATTTGCGGATCACCGCAATCAGGAGTACCATTGCAGACCAAGCTGGTGGCCAGCATCGACTAACTGTCCTTCCATCCTCTGCAGGAACAGGTAGTTAACAAAAATATGGAGATGTACATGCATCCTGTGAACTTTACTTCATTAAAAGTGCCTGCAGTAAACAATGTGATCTGGGGGTACAGTGGGACTGGCATAAGAACCCAGGAGGTCAAACTACAGAAGATTCTAAAACTTCTGACAGCGGGCATAACATTGTTTGCTCGTTCAGTCGATGGTACTGAGACGACGGGCACTCAGCAGGACACACTGGCATTGCTCCGCAATACACAGTATGAAATCAATTGCTATCGAAAGAGCACAATAAAACCTGCACTAAACCCCAAATTTGCAGGGTTGTGCGAAACAGCTGCAACACAACCACAGATACTGCTGTTTGGGGGGAAACTTGTCTAAACAAGTAAAAGAGCTCGACGAAGAATTTAAAGCCGTCGGGCTCATGAGGGCATCATCAGCAATGGGCAGACCACACACCTCAGACGGCAGCACCCCTATGCATCCACCAGCAGGCATCAACACCAGGACGCTGGTGAAAGCATGAGGGCCGAACAGCAACCACAAAGGTCCTTTATAGGCTAATGCCCAGAGCGACCCTTGTGGAAAATGTGCCAATCCCGCACTCTGGCACCTCGTCCACAGAAGAGGCAGAAGCTGAAGAAGTGAACGTACCACCGGCAGCCATGGAGGTAGGTGGGTCTGGTTCCTTCCAGAACACAAAGGGTGTAGGACCTGTACTAACAGGGGGAACGTTACACTTGTTTTGGGAAGCATGGAGATTTATTACCACTGTGGAAACATTTGTAACTGCCAAACAATTAGTTTCAGAGGGATACTTCATGGCATGCATTGATCTAAAAGATGCATACTATTTAGTACCCATACATAGGGATCATCATCGATATCTAAACTTTAACTGGGTGGGGCACTATGGCAGTATATAGCTTTGCCTAATGGGTTAAACTTCAGCCCCAAGATTGTTCACCAAGATATTAAAACCGACCTTGGCAATACTTAGGAAACAAAACATATTGTCATGGCATATCTTGATGATATATTAATTGTGGGGGAAACCCTGGAACTAACTAAATCAGCAGTTTTAGCTACCAAACATGTGTTTGAAACTCTGGGGTTCATCATCCATCCAGATAAATCTAAGTTGATGCCATCCACAATTATGGACTATCTGGGATTCACAATTAACACTATCCACATGTCTGTAACATTGCCAAAGAGTAAAGCAGCAGACTTGGTGGAAGCCTGCAACAAATTAATTGATAATTTTAAGGCAGAGTACAGTGGGATTGGCATAAGACTGGCATAAGAACCCAGGAGGTCAAACTACAGAAGATTCTAAAACTTGCGAAAGAGTTACAAATAAACCAACTATTCGACAGGTGGCAAGAGTAATTGGGAAACTAGTAGCAGCATTTCCAGCTACTCAGTTTGGACCTTTGCATTATCAAAGTTTAAAAAGGGCAAAGGTGCAAGCTCTAAAACACCATGCAGGTCACTTTGATCGACCTATGCAGTTACCAGGCAAAGCAATTTCGAAGTTACAATGGAGGAAGGGAAATATTTGGCATAATTCCAGCCCCATCATTATTAGTAACCCATCATTCACATTACAAACGGAGGTCAGCGTTCATGGCTGAGGAGCTACTAACACTATATCCAGTTCTGATGGTAGATGGAACATCAGGAATCATCATTACTTAAAACACTGGGTATAAATTATTTAGAGATGTTGGGTGCGTTTCATGGGCTAAAAGCCTACTGTTCACAATGCACCATCTGCATGTCCGCCTACAAATTGATAATACCACAGTGGTGGCATATATCAATCATATGGGTGGAATAAAATTGATATCATGTGTCAATCTGGCCAATACAATCTGGCAATGGTGTGTTAACATATATATTTGGCTATCAGCAACTTACCTACCACTAGGTAAGCTCAATACAGTGGCAGACACCAGGTTACGAAAATTTAATGACAGCACCGAATGGATGTTGGACCACAAAATATTTGCTGATATTACTATACGATATGGACACCAGATATCGATCTATTTGCATCTAGACTCAATCACCAGTTAACAGCATACGTCGCTTGGGATCCAGACCAAGGGCAGCAGCAATGGATGCTTTCTCACTGAATTGGGGAAAATTGTTTTCTTTGCTTTGTCCCCCTCCTGCCTCATCAGTCGGGTCCTACGCAAAATACATATGGACTAAGCATCAGGTATCTTGGAAGTACATGATTGGCCTACACAGCCATGGTTCCCTGTGGTCCTTGACATGGTCTCTGAATCATATATGTCTATCATGCTAGATGTGGTCTGACGGACAGGACCATGAACATAATCACGGCGGACTATCGAGAGTCAACAAAAAAGCAATACCTCTCCAGCATAAGAATATGGGAGTCGTATTGCTCAAGGCCTGGTGTAGCATATAATACAGCTACAATCACCAACGTCCTGGAATTCCCGTCCAGCCTTCATATTAATGAAGGACTGAGCTGCAACGCTATCAATTGCGCTAGGAGTGCCCTGTTAGCTTACTGGTGACAGGCACCAGGACAGCTCTCCATGGGATCTCACCCTCTAGTTGCCAAACTTATGAGGGTTATTTACATCACTAACCCTCCTAGAGCGAGGTACTCCCAGATCTGGGACGTCAGTGTTGTACTCACGTTGCTAAGGGGTTGGTCACCAGCAATGTCCCTGTCCCTGGAAAAGCTCACATTAAAATCAGTATGTTGATGGCACTGGCCTCAGCTCAATGGGTCTAGTCTCTACATAAATTGAGACTGGACAATATGATGGTATCTATAAAAAAGATAATCTTCGCATCTTGGAGCTGGTTAAACAAAATAGACCAGGAACATCAGGACAGAATTGGAATTCCAGGCATACCCATCTGACACCTTCACACCCCTTCTACTATACCTTAACACTACTAAAATTATTAAGAGGTAGAGCATTGGCGCTATGGGTCAGCTATAAACAGCCTCATGGCCGGGTATCAGCACAGACCATCTCTAGATGGCTCAGACAGATTTTGGGAGCTGCTGGAGTGGATACTGGCATTTTTAATCTCATTCCACAAGGGCAGCAACAACATCGGCATCTAGAGACATGGAAGTGCCTATGGACCATATCCTGGCAACAGATGGTCTAGAGAGAAGACCTTCCAACTCATTTATAATAAGCCAATAACCAAACCTGAGGTGTTGCAGAATCAAATTTGAATTCTGTAATATATTTAGCCCAAGGGAGCATTAATCTTGTTAATATAAATTGTTAGTGTTTGAATTTGATTCATGTCTGAATACGATAACATACTTCCTCCCTTGGATGACTTGGGCAGTGAGTGTAGCATGGACTGGTTCTACGGCATGAAATCACAGATCTTTAAAATCTTCACGTAGTCACTTACGTGACTCCGAAGTAAAATAGTAAGATTAAACGAGAACTTACCAGTTTGAACTTTATTTTATGAGGAGTTACGTCGAGGGATGACGTGCCCTCCACCCCCACCCTCTATCATAAAGGTCAACTGGTATTCTAGTCTTCTTATCTTACTATGTTTATTTCATCTACTGTTGTCTGTGATTTCACACCTCTACTTTGAAGAATGTCGCGCATGCGTGCTGGCAGGGTCTTCACATAATCCCTCGACGTAACTCCTCATAAAATAAAGATCAAACTTCAAACTGGTAAGTTCTCATTTAATCTTACTATTAACCTTCATTGGCTAATAACCTAAAATGAACACAAATGCCAATTCATCAAAGTTCATCTGCAAAGCGAAAACAGACGTGGATAAAATGACCAGCAATACACTCTTAAAATGACTCTTTAATTTGTAGAAAGTAATTGACATCTTTGCTCCATTTGTACACATCATCATCTCTGTGTCGGCAAACAGGAAGATGGAAACAAATGTCAGGCCCAAAATGTAATGGCACCTTTTAGTTGGAGGCACATGGGAGATCAATGTGATTAAATCAGTCTGGAGAAGGGTCTTGACCCAAAACGTCACCCGCCATTATTCCCCAGAGATGTTGCCTGACAAGACGCATTGTGTCTCTCTCCGATTAATATCAGTTCCCATTTAATTTTGTAAGGATCCAATGAGAAGTTGGAGAAATTGAAGCACTGGGCATAATTTTAACAACCCCCCCCCCCTCCAAACTTAATGGTGAATCATTTTTCAGAGAGGAATTTACAAGGATAAATCTCTGACACTGGCATATCTACTTAGCCAAACCTCATAAGGGGGAGTTAAAATGGTTAGCAACCAGGAAATCTAACACTAAGAGAGTTGTTAGTTTATATTTGGCCCTGTGGCTACATCAGGAACACTGAAATGTCATCTGTCCCTTCCCTCCACTGATGCTGGATTCCTCAAGCCATTTTGTGTTTTCCCCAAGATTCCAGCATCTGCATTTTCTTGATTTTCCATTTCTATTATCAACCACAGTTACTGAGCTTTATTGGTTTTGATTGGGTGAGAGCAGATGGAAGAGGATAGAGCTATTGTGCTTGAAAAAGCTAATACAGGAAACAGTTAGAAGGTCAGGCGGGATCAGTGACAAGAGAAGCTGAGGTAAAACCATCAGATCCCTTGACACTACCATCCCTTTCATGCCATCAATTCCAGAACATAATGTCCGTCTGTGTGAAAGAAGTCCCTCACATCTTAGCTTAATTTAGTTTAGACATACAACACAGAAACAGGCCCTTCGGCCCACCGAGTCCGCGCTGATCAGCGATCCCCGCACACTATCACTATCCTACACACACTCGGGACACTTATACATTTACACCAAGCCAATTAACCTTCAAAACTGTATGTCTTTCGAGTGTGTGATGAAACTAGAGCTTCTCAGAGAAAACCCACGCAGGTCACAGGGAGAATGTACAAACTCCATACGGACAGCACCCATAGTCAGGATCAAGCCCGGGTCTTTGGCGCAGCAATACGGCAAATCTACCACTGTGCCACCGTGCCACCCTCCTCAATAACTTTTTTCTATGACTTGATGTTGTAGTTTCTTTAAGCCATCAACTGATGGGAAATGTTTGACTCTATTCACCCTTTCTAAAACAGTCATTACATTATCACTTGCCAGGCTTTGTCCTGTCCACACCTCTCTTTTCCAGCTTCTCCCACTTTCTGCAATCAGTCTAGAGAAGGGTCCCGACCGGAAAAGTTGCCTGTCCATTCCCTCCACAGATGCTGCCTGACCTACTGAGTTACTCCATCATTTTGTGATTTGCTTAAGATTCCAGTTTCTGCAGTTCCTTACATCTCCATGACATTACATGCCCCCATCAAATATTTCCTCAATCTTCCTTGCTCCAAAGAGAAAAACCCTTGCCTCTCTTGGCTAAACTTGTGATGTGCAGGAAGGAACTGCAGATGATGGCTTAAACAGAAGATAAACACAAAAAAAACTGGAGTAAGTCAGCGGGTCAACCAGCATCTCGGGAGAAAATAAATACCTGACGTTTCGGGGGGAGACCTTTCTTCAGACTGAAAAACTTCAAACTTGTGGTGCTCTCTGTCTTTGGAACAATTCTAGTACATACTAGAATAAGTGGGACCCGTTGGGTCTCATTCTCACATGGGAGGCCTGGTACCCAACGCAATATTCCACCTCTCCACCAATTCTAATATTCCACCACTCACGCATAGCCCCCAACTGCACAGGCGCGGCTCATGGGTGCCCGCTGTGACGCCCTTGAACCCCCTCCTCCCCCCACCCCTCTCACTCCACCCCTTGCCCTTCCCCCTCCTCCACGCACTCACTCCATCCCGCCCTCAAACACCCTCCCCCCCATCCACTCTTAGCGGCTCTCCGGCGGCGCAGCCATTCCCTCCCATTGTGACGTAGAACACGCAGGTATTACTGCGCAGGTGCAGCTGACGGGCACGGCAAGTGGAAAAGGGATTTATTAAAAGCTTAAAATGTGAATAACTCTTAAAATAAAACAACAATTTAAACAAGTTAAAGGAGATTTATTCAGTCCATTCTTTCTTGTTGCGTCTCTTGTTGCGTACTGCAGCCGGGGAGGGGGTCGGCTTCAGGTGGGGCTGTCGGGGGCCGGTCGGGGAGTGGGTAGCATACTGTAGCCAGGGGAGGGGGACGGCTTCAGGCGGTGGCCAGTTGGTGTAGGCTTTCTGGAGGGCGAGTGTTTGTGAATGTTCCACGACCACACACATAGTGAAATATCAATCTTTATTCCATAAACAATCAGAAACATTTAAGCTGCCAGCCATTCACATCCACATTGTTATGTGGATCCAGCTGCCCTTGTTAGTGTAAAGCTGTGCACTGCCATAATACCATGTAAAGGGTGGCATGCATATATGTGTTGTGGAGATTATAAATGGTATGGACTAATAAGGGTTAATCTACAGCTAGTATGGGTGTTGTGGGCCGAAGGGACTGGTTTCCAGAGGGCTATTATGGACATTATGGGCCGAATGGATTATTGGGCTAGTCCTGCAGCTGGAGATGGGGAGGCTTCAGGTGGGGGCCGGAGGAAGCTTTCTGTAGCCGGGAGAGGGGGACGCCTTCAGGCAGAGGACAGCGGGGGAAAGCCTTGCCGTGGCCTGCCGCTGGGGGGAGGGGGGGAAGGGTAGTGTGGACGGGGGTGGTGAACCTCACCAGCGCCCGGCTCCCTCAATCCCCCCATATAGAAACATAGAAAATAGGTGCAGGAGGAGGCCATTCAGCCCTTCGACCAAGCACCGCCATTCATTGTGATCATGGCTGATTGTCCCCAATCAATAAGCCTTGCCTACCCTCTCCCCATACTGGTTAGGAGAGTGCCAGTAGTCATGGGACATAGACATAGAAAATAGATCACATTCATTGTGATCGTCCCCAATCAATATCCCGTGTCTGCCCTCTCCCCATATCCCTTGATTCCACGAGCCCCTAGAACTATCTAACTCTCTCTTAAATCCATCCAGTGACTTGGCCTCCACTGGTGGCAGGGAATTCGACAAATTCACAACTCTCTGTGTGAAAACGTTTTTTCTCACCTCTGTCTTAAATGGCCTTCCCTTTAATCGAAGAGTGTGGCCCCTGGTTCTGGACTCGCCCAACATTGGGAATTGTTTTCCTGCATCTAGCTTGTTCAGTCTTTTTATAATTTTATATGTTTCTATAAGATCCTCCCTCATCCTTTTATGCTCCAGTGAATACACGCCTAGTCTTTTCAATCTATCCTCATATGACAGTCCTGCCATCCCAGGGATCAATCTCGTGAACCTACACTGCACTGCCTCAATCACAAGGATGTCCTTCCTCAAATTAGGAGAACAAAATTGTACACAATACTCCAAATGTGGTCTTACCAGAGCCCTATACAGCTGCTGAAGAACCTCTTTACTTCTATATGGAAATCCTCTTGTTATGAAGGCCAACATTCCATTAACTTTCTTCACTGCCTGCTGTACCTGCACGCCAACTTTCAGTGACTGGAGTACAACGACTCCCAGGTCTCACTGCACCTCCCCCTTATCTAACCTAACCTCATTGA
The DNA here is from genome assembly GCF_028641065.1 of Leucoraja erinaceus. NCBI lineage: Eukaryota > Metazoa > Chordata > Chondrichthyes > Rajiformes > Rajidae > Leucoraja > Leucoraja erinaceus. Next base: position 5,129,422 of record NC_073402.1, on the reverse strand, counting down.
GATAATAATCTGCCCCCTTGTTTTTGCCGCCAAAGTGGATAACCTCACATTTGTCTATATTATACTGCATCTGCCATGCATCTACTAACTCACTCAACCTGTCCAGGTCAACCTGCAACCTCCTAACATCCTTTTCACAGTTCACACTGCTCTGCCCAGCTTTGTGTCATCCGCAAACTTGCTAGTGTTGCTCCTAATTCCCTCTTCCAAACCATTAATATATATGGTAAACAGTTGCGGCCCCAACACCAAGACTTGCGGCACTCCACTCGCCACTGCCTGCCATTCTGAAAAGGTCCCGTTCACTCCTACTCTTTGCTTCCTGTCTGCCAACCAATTTTCAATCCATGTCAACGCCCTACCTCCAATACCATGTTGTCTAATTTTTGGAACCAGTCTCCTGTGTGGGACTTTATCAAAGGCTTTCTGAGAATCTAGATACGTTACATCCACTGACTCCCCTTCATCCATTTTACTTGTCACATCCTCAAAAAATTCCAGAAGATTAGTCAAGCATGGTTTCGATAAATCCATGTTGACTTGGACTAATCATTTTACTGATATCCAAATGCCTCATTATTACCTCTTTAATAATCAACCTGCATCTTTCCCATCACCGGTCAGGCTAACTGGTCTGTAAATCCCTGTTTCCTCTCTCGCTCCTTTCTTGAAAAGTGGAATAACTTTTCTCCATCTATCCTCCAATCCACATGAACTGATCCTGAACTCCTCACTTCCCCAGAATTTCGAGTTTGCAGCAATCGGGCAGGCTCTGCGCACCGGGCGCTTTCTGGACCCACAGTTCACTCACTCACGGCTTCTGGAGCCACCGTTCACTCTCAATCATGGCTTCCGGGCTTCCAGGCTTCTGGGCTTCCGGGCTTGCTGACTGACTCATGCCCGACTTTTGGACTCACGCCTGGCCTCTGGGGCTTTATTCTCCTTGCCCCCAGAAGGGGCGTTACCTTTATGGTGACTGACAGGCGAGAAGACCAATCTGCTCATCTCACGATATTCCACCGATCAGAACAAATCTTGGTGCGCTTGGAGCAGAGGAGAACGGTGAGTAAGGTGGTGAAAAAATCCTAGCGATAGAATGTACCGTTTTTGTGCAAATTTAAAAACAACACAGACCGGAAGTGGTCAAGATGAGAGTTTTAGTAATAGTATAGATATAGTCTTCAATGTTTGTAAAGGCCGATTAATAGAATTGGATGTAATATTCCAGTTGCGCTCCAGCTAATATTTTATAAAGGTTTAATACAAACGTCTCACTTTTGTATTCAACACAGCCGAGGATTCCAAATGGTTTACCGAGTGTTCCTTCATTAGATACGGTCAATATGAAAGATTTGTGTACATCCATTTTTTCTTGCACAATTAAAATCTATGCCATTTGGTCAACATTCTTTCTCGCTGCTCTTTCTGCCAAAATATATGAGTCCACACTTCTGCATATTAAACTCCATCTGCCATTTGACTGCCCAGTCTGTCAGTATACTTTCTCTTGCCATCCATTGCAAGTTCTCCATTGTGTTTACTGCACTCCGACGTGCAGAGAGAAGTGGCAGATGCAAGCTGGGAGAAAGCATCAAGATTCTGAGTCAAAAACCTTCAGCTCATGGTGAACCAATGTGACTTCAGTGACCTACATGTCTATTCCAGCATGGTGTGAGAAACCAAACTTTGCAAACAGGCTGCGAGCTGAAACAAAATGCTAAAGGAAATCTTTGTCCAAACAAATATCTGTGCAAATGTAGGGTGGCATGGGAGGTGCAGCAGCAGAGTTGCTGCCATACAGTGCCAGAGATCCGGGATCGATCCTCACTACAAGCTGTACGGACTTTGTACATTCTCCCCATGACCTGCTGGGTTTTATCTGGGTGCTTCAGTATCCTCCCATACTCCAAAGACGTGCAGGTTTGTAGGCTAATTGGTTTTGATAGAAGTTGTAAATTGTCCCTCTTGTGTGTAGGATAGTGTTAGTGTGCGGGGATCGCTGCAGGAGTGGTCTCGGTGGGCCGCTGGCTCTGTTACCGCGCTGCATCTCTAAACTAAATGAAACTAAACTAAACTAGAGGGATCTGGTTGGAATGTATGTTCTTCTCTGAACCCCCGTGGTGTGACTGTCAACAAAGATTTACAGAGTCAATGCATGTAATGATAGTGGTTCTGTCGAGACACAAGGAACAGCAGATGCTGCAATCTTGAGCAAAACAGTGCTGGAGTATTTCTGTGTATATGGATGGGCAATGTTTTAGGTTGGGACCATACTGTTCTGTCTTCTGGTTACCTTCAGAAGTAGTAAATATCAAAATCATCGTAAGGATAAAGTTATTCATCAGTGTACGTATTTAATGCTTGATAACCTCACGTTCAGATCATTTGTGTTGTGTTAATATTTCTTCATGGAGCAATCCATGGACTCCCATCAGATAAAGCGACTGGAGATAGTAAAATCAAAGGAGACGGGAAGAGGGAAAGTGTGGAGAATGCATCAACTAAATTGATATGGATACAACTTCTCTTTTAAATAATATTTTGCAGATGGCTGAGTAAAGCTTTTCACTGTAGCTCCGTACACGTGACAATAAACTAAACTAAACTAAACTAAACTAAACAAACTAACTAAAAGACTGATCTCTGTACACATGGGAATACATTCCTCCTAGTTTTTGAAAAGTGAGTTCTGTTCAAAGTCATTTATAGTTAAAGAGTAGTAATATTTAAAGTTACAGCACAGTTTGCAAGGGAACTACTGACTTGGGTTTAGAGGTAAAGCGCGGAAACAGGCCCTTCGGCCCATAGAGTCCACACCGACCAGCGATCCCCGCACATTAACACTACTACTAGGGACAATTTACGCATACGCCAAGCCAAATAACATACAAACCTGTACATCTTCGGAGTGTGGGAGGAAACCGAAGATCTTGGAGAAAACCCACGCGATCACGGGGAGAATGTACAGACAGAACCCATAATCGGGATCGAATCCCGGTCTCCGGCACTGCATCCACTGTAAAAAGGCTGTCCCACTGTATGAGGTAATTCAAGAGCTCTCCCGAGTTAAAAAAAAAAAATCAAACTCATGGTAAGTATGTAGAATGTACGTAGCGGGTAAATCGGAGCTCGGGACGTCTCTTAGCGTATCGTTATGCTAACAGCAGGTACTTGGGAAATGCGGTAAGCTCGTGAAGACTCGTGAAGATTTTTCAATATGTTGAAAAATGTCCACAAGAGCCCCGAGTACCTACGAGCGGCTATTGCCGTAATTCTCCGAGTTCAAATCAGGGGAAACTCGGGAGAACTCTTGAATTAGCTCATACAGTGGGACAGGCTCTTAAGGCAGCAAATCTACTGCTGCGCCACCGTGACCATCTCCTTCCAGCGAATATCGAGTGAGTTTTATTCAGAGTTTGAGTCAGAGTTCATGTGAGTGGCAGTCATTGTTACAGTTAACAATGAAAGTGCTGTCAGGTGCAGTGTACAGATTATAGTACAATAGTTTGTGGTACTTTACATCATATATTCTATGTGTAGGAAGGAACTGCAGATGCTAGTTTAAATCGAAGGTAGCCACTGGAACGCCACAGCTCCGACGTTGCCGCTGGAATGCCACAGCTCCGACGTTGCCGCTGGAATGCCACAGCTCTGATGTTGCTGCTGGAATGCTGCACCAGCTCCGTCATTAGGCCTCGGCGCAGACGGAGACGGACACGGGGGATACGGCAAGAGAAGTTGCATCCCCCCGAAGGAAGAGACCAAAAACACATTCCCCCCCCCCCCCCCACCCCCCCCCCCCCCCCCCCAAAGGCCCATACAGAACATAATAAAATAAAAACCAAAAATTAACTAAATCAGGACAAAAGAACAAAAAACAAAAAAACAAACGGACTGCAGGCGAGCCACACCTGCTAAGGCAGTGCCGCCATCAGAGGCCCAGGTTCAATCCTGACCTCGGGTGCTGTCTAAGCGGAGTTTACATGTTCTCCCTGTAACTCCAGGGTTTCCTCCGGATGCTCTGGTTTCCTCCCACATCCCAAAGACGGTTGGCCAAGTGGCCTCTGGATATTGCCCCCAGTGTGTAGGGAGTGGATGTGAAAGTGGGATAACATGATGGTCGGCATGGGCTCAGTGGGCCGAAGGGCATGTTTCCATGCTGTATCACTAAACTAAACAAAGCATTCACCCGTCCCACAAAAACAAGTTTTGCTGAACTCAACACCGGCAATCCATTAAAACAAAAGTAGTTTCTATTTTCCCATAATCAGGTCCTGAGGGAATAAACCACTTTCCCTCATACAGCATGAGGTGAAGTCTTAAGATGAGCTTTCGGGAAGTGAAATGTGGGTGCACTCTCTAGATAGTCCATCAATGCCAAAGCTGAAGAGAGCTGCTGACATTATGGAAATGTTGCATAGAAAGATGGTATTAGTCTGGAAATAATTGATTCCATCTGATCTCTGACACTAAGGTGACTCCATACAAAGGGTTAAGGTCAGGGTTAGTACTTGGATGGGTAACAGACTGATACTACCATGGATACTACCACAGACTTCCATGGAAAGGGAATGGATGGCACCAAGTCACTCTACCCGAGGGAGTCTTGGCCAGAATAGGTGAGTCGAGGACCAGAGGACATAGGTTTCAGGTGAAGGGGAAGAGATTTAATAGGAATCTGAGGGGTAACTTTATCTCACAAAGGGTTGTGGGTGTATGGAACAAGCTGTTAGAGGAGGTAGTTGAGGCTGGGACTATCCCAATTTTTAAGAAACAGTTAGACATATACATGGATAGGACGGGTTTGGATGGATATGGACCAAACGCAGGCAGATGGGACTAGAGTAGCTGGGACGTTGGCCAGAGTGGGCAAGTTCCCATGCTGTAACACTCTATGACTCTATGAGTAACCTATGAAGCAAAGTTTGTTGCAGCTTGCAACGTGCCTCAGTGCTTACTCTGACTGACTTTCTACACGCTGCCTCGGCAAGGCCATCGGTATGTGTTCGGCACGGACTAGAAGGGTCGAGATGGCCTGTTTCCGTGCTGTAATTGTTATATGGTTATATGGCATGATCAAGGAGAGTCAGACCCTTGTCATTCCCTCTTCTCCCCTGTCCCATCATGCAAGAGGTACAGAACTGTGAAAAACGAACACCTCCAGATTCAGGGACAGTTTCTTCCCAGCTGTTATCAGGCAACTGAACCAAATATCATCAACTAGAGGACAATCCTGAGCTACCACCTACTTCATTGGAGACCCTTGGACGATTTTTAATTTGACTTCTGGACTTTATCCTGCTCTGGGGTCAAGGAAAGAGCGTTCACGTCACAGCCTGGTTTCCCCAATCTTTCCACCACCACACACAAGAAGCACAAGTAGCATAAGACGCAACTGTACGCAGATGCTGAGATGTGTGTTCAGCTCTGGCTGAACAATTTCTAATCTTGTGGATGTGGATTTGATAGGAAGATCTTGCACTAAACGTTATTCCCTATATCATATATAGTATATACACTGGATAGCTCGACTGAAATCACGTATAGTCTTTCCACTGACTGGTTAGCACGCAACAAAAAGCTTTCACTGTACTTCAGTGCAGGTGATAATAAGCTAAATTACACTAAACTGCAGATGTCAATCAAGTGCCTGTCCAGTTTAAATCCACGCTGGCACAGAACCCACAGTGTGTGACAACTGGTGTTGGAAGAAAAATAGAAAGAAGCCTCGAAACGTCAAAACACAACAGTTTTGCTGGAACATGAAGAAGTGATTCAGTATTGTAACAATAACAGAAAGCCTGCAGCAGTTGTTGAAAGTAATAACCTATACAATAACATTAGAGTATAGTTTTGATAAGAACATTGGAGAAGGTAACCATTAAAACACAATTTATTCTGTGTAGCTGCAGGACATGCTGGTATCTAAATGAACCATGTCTTCTATTAGAACCCTCTAGAAATAAACTAATAGTCTGCAAAGAAAACCATTTGTAACATTGCTGAAATTTCACATGATTCATTACCCCGACATTTTAAATGATAGAACATTCCTTCCGCAAAGTCCCTGATAGATTTTCATACTGTGCGTGCTTATTTGAATTAACAACATGCCTTAATCTTTCTTTCTGCTGACGGAGCAAATAAGATTAGCACGGTGCAACTCCGCATGCTGCTGTTACCTCATAGTGCAGGTTTTATACATCAAGAGCGCATATTCTCTCTCCACACTGGGTGCCAATAGGAATCCCACACACGGCATGGTGGCGCAGTGGTAGAATTGCTGCCTTACAGTGCCAGAGACCCAGGTTCGATCCTGACTGCGGGTGCTGTCAGGAAAAAGGTCTCGACCCGAAAGTTCGCCCATTCCTTCTCTCCAGAGATGCTGCTTGTCCAGCTGAGTTACTCCAGCATTTTGTGTCTATACGGAATTTCTATGTTCTCCCCATGATCTGTGTGGGTTTTCTCTGGGTGCTCCGGTTTCCTCCCAAGATCCAAAGAATTTCAGGTTTGTAGGTTAATTGGCTTCGGTTAAAATGTAAACTGTCTCTAGTGTGTGTGGGATAAGTGTTAGTGTGCTGGGATCACTGGTCGGCATGGAGTCAAAGGGCCTTACAGTGCCGGAGGCCCGTGTTCAATCCCGACTACAGGTGCTGTCTGTACAAAGTTTGTACATTTTCCCCACGACTGCGTGGGTTTTCTCCGAGATCTTCAGTTTCCTCCCACACTCTAAAGACATACAGGTTTGTTGGCTAATTGGCTTGGTAAATGTGTAAATTGTGCTTAGTGTGCGTAGGATGGTATTGATGTGCGGGGATCGCTGTTCGATTCAGACTTGGTGGGCTAATGGGCCTGTTTCCGCGCTGTTTCTCTAGAACTCAAAAAAGCAGTAGCTGTAATTTATGTTATGTCTGAAATTCAACTCCCTAACCAGAAGCCTTGAATGAACCAGGAAGTCCTCAATCTTCCGAGGAGCACATCTCATGTGTTCAAGCCCAACGATACTGGCGTACAGGCACCAGACATTATCTGAAGCCCAGGTACATACAAACTCCACACAGACAGCACCCATAGTCAATATCGAACCCAGGTCTCTGGTGCTCTAAGCCAACAACTACTGCTATGCCCCTGTGCCGTCCCTGGACTTGTTAAAGGAAAACAATTGCTAGACACTGATTTCTACCCTGTTGCCTTTCAAATCGAAGTGGATTTAAATCCAAAGCATGCAGATAGGATGAATTACCGTGCTTTTCCTTTGCCACCATCAGCTCCCTAACTGGCGTGAAGCTGGATGCAAAACTGTTCATTATAAATAACATGCTGCTCACAGTCGCCTTTTAAAGAACATTAACTCAACAGCCACAGTAATCGAACGGAAAAGGAAGGCAAGTATAATTAGGTCAAGATAAGAAAGGAAAGACAAGGTTAAGACCAAGATTTGCTCATCCGTTTAGTTTAGTTTAGTTTAGTTTAGTTTAGTTTAGTTTAGTTTAGTTTAGTTTAATTTAGTTTAGTTTAGTTTAGTTTAGTTTAGTTTAGTTTAGTTTAGTTTAGTTTAGTTTAGAGATACAGTGCGGAAACAGGAGCTTTGGCCCACCGAGTCCGCACCGACCAGCGATCCCCACACATTGACACTACCTTACACACACTGGGGACAATTTTACATTTTACATTTATACCAAGCCAATTAACCTGCAAAAAGATAAGTCCTTGGAGCATGGGAGGAAACCGAAGATCTTGGAGGAAACGGGGGGTGGGGGGGGCTGTAGCTGTAGCTGATCAAAGGAAGACTGTGTGAGATACTTTTTGACTTTGTCGGTGCCGTCTATGTGGCAACTCTTGGCATACCTTGCAAAACAAAGGATTTCACTGTAATTCATCAAGTGACAATAAAGTATTCATAAAGCATTCATTCAGGTCATGGAGAGAATGTACAAACTCCGGACAGGCAAGCAGCCTTAGTCAGGATCGAACTGGGGTCTCTGGACCTATAAAGGGCCTCTCCCACATGGCGATTTTTTTTGGTGACTGACAGCGTCCCCAAAAGATTTTGAACATTTCAAAATCCAGCAGCGACCAAAGAAATGTTGCAACATTTGAAAAAACACTGCGCGTTAAAACGTCATCATGCCGCGTCACGGTGCATCACGCCACATCACGCCCGGTCACCGCCGCATCATGCCGCGTCACGGCGCATCACGCCACATCACGCCCGGTCACCGCCGCACCATGCCGCGTCACGCCGCAAAATCTTCGGTGACCGTGATACGTCAGTCAATGATGCTGAAAAAATTGCCGAGTAAGACAGGCCCTTAAGGCAGTAGCTCCACCATACCACTACGCCACCAAGCCACCCTAATCTTCATGCCTAACTTCTTCATGCCTAGTTTGTCATAGTGCCGTCACTTGGTGCATTGGCTAGCACACATTCTAATGCAGATGCTTGAATGCTTTCAATGGCAGACAGACAAGATCACCCTACAGATGTGAACATCATCAGCTGCAGCTCACCCCTCCCCAAGCTGCACAGGATCCTCACTTGAAACCACATCTTCTCTTCAGTATCATCAATGGGTCTTCCCCACCCTATGAAAGTAACATCACTGGAAGGATTGCAGTGGTTCGAAAGGTTGTCCCACCCCACAATCTCAAGGGCAATGAAGAAAGGGTCACAAAATGTAATATGTTTTTTTAAATAACACACACGGAATGACTTTAGACTTCAGGGATCCAATGCAAAACAGGCCCTTCGGCCCACAGAGTCCATAACACCCAGCGATGTCTCTGTTGTTCAAGATGTGGACTCTAATACATTGGCGAGACCAAACGCAGACTGGGCGATCATTTCACAGAACACCTTCGCTCAGCCCGCCTGAACCTATCTGATCTCCCGATTGCTGGAACACTTTAATTCTCCTTCCCATTCCCACATAGACCTTTCTGTCCTCGGTCTCTTCCATTGTCAGAGTGAGGCTAAACGCAAATTGGAGGGGCAGTTTGGACAGTGGTATGAATATTGATTTCTCTCACTTCAGGCAGTCCCGGCTCTCACTATCCTTCCCCCACCCAAGTAGCACCAGCTTCTAATTTTCACCCTACAAACAGCCTGTTTCCTTTATCATCGTTGCTTTTTTGCATATTTTTTCATTCATTGTTCTATATCTCTCCACATCACCATCTATATCTATCATTTCCCTTATCTCTAACCAGTCTGACAAGGGTCTCAACCCAAACCGTCACCCATTCCTACTCTACAGAAATGCTGCCTGTCTATCCAGGTTACTCCAGCTTTTTGTGGCTATCTTCGGTTTAAACCAGCATCTGCAGTTCTTTCTTACACACACGACTTGTCTATCTAATCCCGCACACTAACACCATTCTACACACATTCGAGACAATTTACAATGTTACTGAAGCCAATTAACCTACACGCCTGTACATTTTTGGAGTTTGGGGGGGGACTGGAGCACGTGGAGAAAACCCATGCGGTTACGGTGAGAATGTACAAACTCCGTAGAGACAGCACCCGTAGTCAGGATTGAACCCGGGTCTCTGGCACTGTAAGGCAGTAAGTCAACCGCCACCCCTAAGGTCAGTAATGTCTTAAGGCCTGAAACCATTAGACTTTTACCAAACATGGAAAACAGATTTCATTTTCCTAAGCCCGATATGATAAAATTCCGACAGAATTAACCGCTATGCGTCACGGATGGAAGGGACTAGCATTTTTTATTGAATAGATTCCACAGACCAACACAATGGTTGTTCACAGGGCAGCTCGATTTCTAACAAAAGAAAAAGCTCTGAGGAGGATTTGCCAAAATTCTTGTGTGCGATAATGAAATGGTTCTGTTTCAAAGAAAAAAACCCGATAAAACCTGCCGTCTTTTGAATGGTTCAATAGCATAAAATCTTATATTTATGTGGTATCATTCAAACATGAAAAAAAAAGACAAAGGGCTCTTCACAAATGGGTGCAAGGATTATTGTAATTTAACCTGAGGGAATGAAAGTGAAAGCCAGGAATATCTCGACTTATTTAAACAGCTTGCATTTCCCACGGCAGTTTAACTTTGAACTACTTCTGAAGTTATGTAAATGGAGGACGATTGTCATTTAGGAAATGCAGGATAATGTTCAGGGTTTGTGCACCGCTGGTGGGTGAGGTCAGTATTTATTGCCCATCCCCCGCGGCCCTTGAGTGGTTGGTCAGCTGCCGTCTTGAACCACTGAGGTCGTTCTGTCGAAGGTTGTCCCATTGTGCTCGAAGGAAGAGATTTTCCAGCATTTTAGACAGCATGAGTTTTATATATTTCATCAAGGTGAATCACTTGCAGTGGGAACCTTCAGGTTGTGGTGTCCCCATGCTGCCTGCTGTCCCTGACATAGTCATAGAGTCCTTCAGCACGGAAACAGGCCCTTCGGCCCAACTTCTCCAATGATGAAAGTTCCATCAAAACTAGTTGCACTTTTCGTGTTTAGCCCATATCCATGTCAAATGATGTTCAAAGAACTGCCTCAACTATTGCCTCTTCAGCTCGATCCATATTATACCCAACACCCTCTGAGTGAAAATGTTGTCCCTCAGGTTCCCATTAAACCTTGCCGCTCTCACCTTAAACCTATGTCTATGATCTTGATACCCTACCCTGGGTAAAGGACTTGGTGCATTCACTCTGTCTTTCCCACCCATGATTTTTTGCACCTCTATAAGATCACATCTCAGCGTCCTGCACTTAAAGGAATAGTGTCCGAGCCTGCCCAAGTCCTGGGAACATCCTCGTAAATCTTCTCTGCACTTTTCTAGCTAAATGAAATCATTCTTGTAACAGGGTGACCAAACTGAACACAACACTCCAAATGCAGTCTCAAAGAACATAAAACACACATCAGTATAACACAGAAACAGGCCCTTTAAACCACGATGTTTGCGCTGAACATGATGCCAAATGAACTCTTATCTGTCCGCACATCATCCACATCCTTCCATGTGCCTATCCAAAAGCTTCTTAAATGCCAATATCGTATCTGCCTCCTTCACTACCATAGCAGCTTGTTCCAGGCACGGATCACCCTCTGCATAAAAAACATGCCCCACATATCTCCTTTAATCTTTACACCTCTCACCTTAAGATATACCCTCCAGTGTCCGACATTTCCACCATGGGAAAAAGCATCTGACTGTGTCCACCATTGTTGCCTATTATAATTTTGTTTACTTCTATTAAGTTTCTCCACAACGTCCACCTTTCCAGAGAAAGCAAGCCAGATTTGTCCAACCTATCCCTGTAGCTAATATTCTCTAATCCAGATATCATTCTGGTAATCCTCTCTGTACCCTTTCCAAAGCATCCACATCCTTCCTGTAATAGAGCATGGAGAATTGCCTTCCTCACAGCCCGTGACCCCAGCAATCTTGGTGTCATCTGCAAATTACTAACCAACCTGTCTACGTCAATGCCCAAGTCATTTATATATATCACAAATAATAGAGTTCCCAGCACAGATCCTTGTGGAAATTCACTGGTCACAGACCTCCAGCCTGAAAGTTATCGAAGCTGGGGGGCAGTGTGAGCTGTGAGGAGGATGCTAGGAGACTGCAAGGTGACTTGGATAGGCTGGGTGAGTGGGAAAATGCATGGCAGATGCAGTATAATGTGGATAAATGTGAGGTTATCCACTTTGGTGGCAAAAACAGGAAAGTAGATTATTATCTGAATGGTGGCCGATTAGGAAAGGGGGAGATGCAGCGAGACCTGGGTGTCATGGTACACCAGTCATTAAAAGTAGGCATGCAGGTGCAGCAGGCAGTGAAGAAGGTGAATGGTAAGTTAGCATTCATAGCAAAAGGATTTGAGTATAGGAACAGGGAGGTTCTACTGCAGTTGTACAGAGTCTTGGTGAGACCACACCTGGAGTATTGCGTACAGTTTTGGTCTCCTAATCTGAGGAAAGACATTCTTGCCATAGAGGGAGTACAGAGAAGGTTCACCAGACTGATTCCTGGGATGTCAGGACTTTCATATGGAGAAAGATTGGATAGACTCGGTTTGTACTCGCTAGAATTTAGAAGATTGAGGGGGGATCTTATAGAAACGTACAAAATTCTTAAGGGGTTGGACAGGCTAGATGCAGGAAGATTGTTCCCGATGTTGGGGAAGTCCAGAACAAGGGGTCACAGTTTAAGGATAAGGGGGAAATCCTTTAGGACCGAGATGAGGAAAACTTTTTTCACACAGAGAGTGGTGAATCTCTGGAATTCTCTCCCGCAGAAGGTAGTTGAGGCCAGTTCATTGGCTATATTTAAGAGGGAGTTAGATGCGGCCCTTGTGGCTAAAGGGATCAGGGGGTATGGAGAGAAGGCAGGTACAGGATACTGAGTTGGATGATCAGCCATGATCATATTGAATGGCGGTGCAGGCTCGAAGGGCAGAATGGCCTACCCCTGCACCTAATTTCTATGTTTCTATGTTTCTATCATATGTTTATGTTCGTAAGTTTTAGGTGCATAATTAGTGCCATTCGGCCCATCAAGCCTACACTGCAATTCAATCATGACTGATCTATCTTTCCCTCTCAACCCCATTCTCCTGCCTTCTCCCCATAACCCTTGACACCCTTAAGGGCCTGTCCCACTTAGGTGATTTTTAGGCGACTGCCGGCGACAGCCACAGTTCTAGCGGGACACCGAAACACCGGCTTCTCTGGACCGACCCTACGACAATGTCAACGACAAGCAATCACCTAAATCGACGTCAAGCTACGACAAGCTAGGTCTAATGGCGATACAATTCATCGCGACTTTGGACGTCTGCCTACAACCACACCTACGACAACCTACAACAATCTTCGACCACAGGCGACAACCTACCACAACCGAAGTCAATTTACGTCCACCCGCGACAAGATACGACAAGCAATGATCTTGTCGGCGACAACTGGAGACAACTGAAGACAACTGAAGACAACTGAAGACAACTGAAGACAACTGACCACCTGTTGCTGGTTGACATAGGTTGACGTAGGTAGCCGCCAATGGAATTCACCGAAGTCAGCAGTCGGCGACAACCGAGTCACCTGGCATCATCTTGGCGACAACCTACGACAGGAGAAGACAGGCAACATCACGCCCACTGTCGCCGAAAGGTTTTGAACATTTCAAAATCCAGCGGTGACAAGAAAAAAGTCACCACACTTGAGGAGACAACTCACGACAATACAGGCGTCACCTCGCATCACCCCGCGACCATGTCGCGACAGCTTAATTTCCGGCAGTCACCTGTGGGACAGGCCCTTTACTAATCGAGAACCTATCAATCTTCACCTCAAAAATATCCATTGACTTGGTGTCCACAGTCTTCTGTGGCAATGAATTCCACAGATACACCAGCCTCTGACTAAAGAAATTCCTCCTTATCTCCTTTCTTGTGCTTTCATTATAACCCTCTGTCTTCTATCAGTAAGCTAGTACTGAATCCAAACGATCAAGTCAATGTTAATCCTGTGCATCTTAATCTTGTGGATCAACCTACCATGGGGGAGGCTTTATAAAATGCCCTTGCAAATTAGCATTCTTCACACTGATCTCACTGTCCTCCAAGTTCTTCTTCTTTGTTTAAAACAGATGCAAAGTACTTGTTTAGCATCTCACCGACATCCTCTGGCACAAATTCCCTTCTTTATCTATGATTGGTCCTGCCTTCTCCTTGGTTATCCCTTTGTGTTTAAAGTACGTGTAAAAAAACTTGGAATTTCCTTTAGTTTTACTCACCAAAGGCATTATGTAGACCCTTTCAGCCCCTTCTCATTACCCTCTTGAGCTATGTCTTCCTTTCCTTAGACCGACAACAACCAGAGACAGCAGCAGTGCCACAGCTTGGCCACAACCAAGCGACCTTTTTAGGGCGAGCACCTACGGATGTCGAACCGGATGGCATCACCCTGCTGCAGTCTTCTGCTGCCTCAAACACAAGAAGAAGAAGATTCCTCAAAGGCTCTGTCTGATTTCATCCTCTTCAACTTTACATGCACACCTCATCCTGATCAGCCATGATCATATTGAATGGCGGTGCAGGCTCGAAGGGCCGAATGGCCTACTCCTGCACCTAATTTCTATGTTTCTATGTTTCTATCTCTTTTTAACCAAATTTACAATATCCCAACATTTAAGAAATGGTTAGACAGGTACACGGATAGGACAGGTTTGGAGGGATATGGACCAAGTGCAGGCAGGTGGGACTAGAGTGGCTGAGACATGTCAGCCAGTGTGGGGAAGTTGGGTCATAGGGCCTGTTTCCACACTGTGAGGCCTGTTTCTACAGTGCAGAAACAGGCCTTTCGGCCCACCACACTTTACCCTCTCACCTTAAAGCTATGCCCTCTAGTTAGCAATGTTACAAAATTTTGAGATTTAAAAAATCAAGTCTGCAATTTATCCCATCAGATAAAGCATAACAATAAGTTTAATTTGACACCTAATTCACTTTCATATCTCAAGTATTAAAAAAGTTATGACCATTTTCATACTCGGAAATTAGCATCTTGTTCCCTATTGATTTTCAATGGGCATTACAAAAAAGCTGTGATCTTAGATAGTCAAAAGCACATTTCTTAAGGAAAGATTAACATTTTTAAATAGCCTAAGTGTCCAAAGATTATTCACAAATAATTCACAATATAACATGATTTTTAGATCTAATTTACATTAATTTATAGGCCAAATGGAAGGAATTTAGTGTTCAATTGCTGTAAATAAATGCCCATTTAAATCGGCTTTCTAGTGGGTTTCTGTGAACGCGCAGGTTTAGAACGTTGACAGCGCGCTGGATTAGTGCCCTCAAATGCCGAGAAAAATACTGCGGGATATAAAAAGCCCAAAATGAGCTATTCGTTATAGATAATTATAATTATAGGGTTATATACATGCCCCATTTAATGTAAAAATAAGGTACATACCTTTAATTGTTTGCTTTATAAAACCCTGGGGCTGCGGGAGATTGCGAACTGAACGACAGCTTTTAAATTTATTATATCTACTATTCGAGGCCTATAAAACTAATAATAGCTTTTGGGACCGGGTCTTGCAGCGATTCTCCGTTAATGATTTACTAGGCTGAACATCTGCGATTGGAACAGCCTAGTAAAAATCGCGTTTTAAACCCGCCCCCTCCAAACAGCTCCAAAATCACACACAAGGGGTGGGGCAGATGCTCAGCCACGATTCAGGTAGGTTTTGTAACATACCTACTCTAGTCTTTTACTTTTCCATCCTGGATGGATGATGTTGTGGATTAGAGAATTGTTGGTTGAGGTTTAGCTTTTTTATTGTTACAGGTACCAAGGTACAGTGAAAAGCCTTGTATTGTATTGTCATCCAAACAGATCTGATATATATATATATATATATATATATATACAATCCAGTCAAATTCAAGTACAATCAAAAAAAGCAAAGTAGAAGATACAGAGTGCAGGATATACTCCTCAGCATTGTCAGACATCAGTTCCATGAACAAAGCCCACTGTTCACAATGGGGTAGAGGTGAATTGAAGGCTTATGCTTATGGAAGAACCATTCAAAAGCCTGATAGCAGTGGGGATGAAGCTGTTCCTGAGATTTATCCAGGTGAATCTGGTGTTTTCCTTAATTGGTACCTTATAGATGGTGAAGAAGCCTTTGGTATGTCAGGTGAGACACACACAGGATACCCAATACAACATTGTTGCACAAAGAGATAGTATGGAAATAGGCCCTTCGTCCCACTGAGTCAATGCTGATAATTGATTATGCGTTCATTCCAGTTCTATGTTATTCCACTTTTGCTTCCACTCCCCACATACTTGGGGCAATCGTTTCAATAAAACTGGAGTACCTGGAGGAAACTCATACAGTGACAGGAAGAACATGCAAACTCCACATGGACAGCACCCAAGATCAGGATTGAATCTGGGTATCTGGTGCTGAGAGGCAGTAGTACTACTAGCTGTGCCACTGTGCCTCCCTAATCATCTCATAGTGGCGCACCTCGTAGAGTTTGTGCCTCACGGTGACAGAGACACCAGTGTAATCTGACCTTGGGTGCTGCCTGTGTGGAGTTTGCATGCCCTTCCTGTGACTGTGTGTGTATCCTCTGGGTGCTCCAGTTTCATCACACATCCAAAAGACCTGCTGGTACATAGGTTAAATGGCCTCTGTACATTACTCATTATATGTAGGGCATGGATGTGAAAATAAGTTAAGATAGTAGTGTGAATGGGTGATCGATGGTCAGCGTGGACTTGGTGGGCCAAAGGGCCTGTTTCCATGCTGTATCTCCAAGCGGTCAATATTTGATAAAGGTCTTGAGAAGCACTGAAGGACATTCGGTGATTTTATAGACAATGCTTTTGTAGGGTGGACAAAGTCCTTCTCCAGGGTGGAAATGTCTCTGTGGGGAATAGGCTTGGTGAGAGTGGGAAGTTTAAAGGAGATGTGCAGGGCAGGGTTTATTTACATCAAGGGTGGTAGCTGCCTGAGAGGGGAAGTGGTGAAAGCAATATGACAGCTGTCTGAAGCAAGGAAGAGTTTCTTCATAGCTACCCAATTAGTCCCCTTAATACCTTGAAAATCAAATCAGCCTTTAGTGCTCTAAATACCACCACCCCTTTGTGGACATTGGACTCTGTCAATGGAGCTGAAGTGTTTCTATGGTGAAAAACTATATTCTACACTCCGTATCAATAGACAATAGACAATAGGTGCAGGAGTAGGCCATGCGGCCCTTAGAGCCAGCACCACCATTCACTGTGATCATGGCTGATCATCCACATTCGGTACCCCGTACCTGCCTTCTCACCATATCCCTGACTCTGCTATATTTAAGAGCTCTATCTAACTCTCCCTTGAAAGCATCCGGAGAATTGGCCTCCACTGCCTTCTGAGGCAGCGAATTCCACAGATTCACAACTCTCTGGGTGAATATGTTTTTCCTCATCTCCATTCTAAATGGCCTACCCCTTATTCTAAAACTTGGATAACATGCCAAACTAAGCTTTTCACTGTACCTCGGTACACAAGGCACTAAAAAACTAAACATAAACCTAAATACTGGGAGCGTCCACAGTTATTGATGTATTCTCTTCTTGTACATTGACCATTAATTTACAGATGCAATTTGAATAAATCCATACTGCTATATCGTTACGGTTTATATATTTATCTCGATCAAAATTATTCAGAGGAATCATAGTCATTGAATCACATTACTTGAAAACAACTTATTCGGCCCAACTTGCCCACGCCAACCAACATGCCCCATCTACATTAGTCCCACCTGCCTGTATCCCTCAAAACCTGTCCTTTTCTTGTACCTGTCTAAATGTTTCTTAAAAGATTGTGATTGTATCTGGCTTAACTACTCTGGCAGCTCGTTCCATATACCTACCACCCTTTGTGTGAAAAAAATTGCCCCTCAGGTTCCTATTAAAGCTTTTCCCCCTCAATTTAAACCAATTGCCTCTGTTTCTCATTTCCCCTACTCTGGGCAAGAGACTGTGCATTTATCCATTCTGTTCCTCTCATGATCTTGGACACCACTATAAGATCACCCCTTATCCTCCTTTGCTCCAAGGAATGGAATCCCAGCCTACTCAACCTCTGCCCATAGCTTAGGCCATCGAGTCCTGGCAGCACCCTTGTAGATCTTTTTTGCACCCTTTCCAGCTTAGAACGGTTCACAATACTCCAAGAGTAATTTCTTGGATGTGTTATGAACAATTGCAACAGTTTGTCTGTGAAAAGCTGGCTTTGGAAACGACTGTGCCTGTGGGGTCTGGCCTTAAATCGTTCCTTGTTTAGTAGTATGAAAGTCACCTCTTTCTGTCAGCTGTTCAGAGCTCAACTGAAATTGATGTGAAGAGCTTTTAATTCCTGGTGGACCTAAACCCAGAGCAATTGAACTGCCGACAATTTAAGTTCGCATTGGCACTAAATTATCATTCTAAAACTGACCACAGGTATCGGTGGTGAGGGAGATGGAAATGTCACATTGATGCAGATGGCCATTCCTCTCAGACTGGTTGACATTGGGAAAGTGTAGGTTATGTCACTACATCAGACCAGGGACTCCTTCAAGCCGCACTGTATATAGAATAGGAAAGCTGTCAGATTCTTAATCATCCACTGTTATAGTTCCCGTCTGGACCTGTAAGGGTGGACAGGTGATCAGCAGCGACTGGCTTCAGGTTAACATGATGTGATGTTAACGACTTGTGCAGTGACTGTGGAACTTAAGCAAAAGGAGAAATATTAAAAGCACATCAAGTCTATTCTTGTGCCAAAGATTGCTGGCTTACGACAAATAGGCTCTTGCTAGAAATAAAGATACAGGGCGGCAGGGTGGAGCAGCGGTAGAGTTGCTGCTTTCTAGCGCCTGAAGTCCCTGTTCTGTGACCCCATTCAAATTGGAGAGAGAGCATCTTCGTTATGAATACACAAAAGGCCAGCATTTAAACTAGGCAGAGCACACCAACTCAAAATCTACCCACTAGGCCACCATATCAGGCAGCTCCTGTACCTCCTGCAGCAGAGATGCCTCATTGGCTTCAGCAGATTTAACATCATCAGATATAGGGGCGGCACGGTGGCGCAGCGGTGGAGTTGCTGCCTTACAGCGCCAGAGTTTGACCCTGACTATACGCAGTTCGTATGTTATCCCCGTGACTGCGTGGGTTTTCTCCGATTGCTCCGGTTCCCTCCCACACTCCAAAGACGTACTGGTTAGGAGAGTGCCAGTAGTCATAGACATAGACAGATAAAATAGGTGCCGCTATTCATTGTGATCGTCCCCAATCAATACCCCGTGTCTGCCTTCTCCCCATATCCCTTGATTCCATTAGCCCCTAGAACTCTATCTAACTCTCTCTTAAATCCATCCAGTGACTTGGCCTTCACTGCCCTCTGTGGCAGGTAATTCCCCAAATTCACAACTCTGGGTGAAAAAGTTTTTTCTCACCTCAGTCTTGAATGGCATCCCCTTTATTCTAAGAATGTGGCCCCTGGTTCTGGACTCGCCCAACATTGGGAACATTTTTCCGGCACCTAGCTTGCCCAGTCCTTTTATAATTTTATATGTTTCTATAAGATTCCCCCTCATCCTTCTAAACTCCAGTGAATACAAGCTAAGTCTTTTCAATCTTCCCTCATATGACAGTCCCGCCATCCCAGGGATCAATCTCGTGAACCTACACTGCACAGCCTCCTCAAAAGACCAAAACTGGACACAATACTCCAGATGTGGTCTCACCAGAGCCCTATACAAGTGTATGGGGATCACTGGTTAATGTTGGTTCGGTGGGCCAAAGGGCCTGTTCCTATGCTGTATCCCAAAACTAAACTAAACAAAACTAATGTAACCTAAACTAAACTAGACTAGACTAAACTAAAGTAAACTAAACTCGACTAAACTAAAGTAAACTAAAGTAAACTAAAGAAGGACACAGCAGGTAGCAATACTGCCTCCCAACTCCAATGATATGGATACATTCATGACCTCTGATTCTGTCAGGTTGTGTTTACACATACTCTTCATGGCCGGCTGTGGCTCTTCTGGGTGCTCTCGTTCTCTCCCAAGGACATGCTGGTTGGTAGGTTCATCGGCCACTATAACCAATCACTAGTATGGGTTGGTGGTGGGGGAGTAGGATGGTGGACGGATAGTTGATGGATATAGGTTGACGTAGGTAGTCGCCAATGGAATTCACCGAAGTCAGCACCTGGCGCCGTTTGACATAGGTTGACGTAGGTAGTCTTCATCCTGGCAACAACCTACAACAGGGGAAGACAAGCTAGGTCAAGCTCACATTCGCCAAAAAGTTTAGATATTTCAAAATCCAGCGGCAACCAGAAAAACGTTACAACTCTTTAGGCGACTTGAGGAGACAACTCACGACCATACAGGCATCACCCCGCGACCATGTGAAGATAGCCTAGTTGCCTGTACTCGCCAAATAAATTGTCTAAGTGGGGCAGGGGCATAACCAACTGCATTGAATGATCTACAGTAAGTGCTGTAGATCAGATATAGGTGCGGCACGGTGGCGCAGCGGTGCTGCCTTACAGAGCCAGAGACCTGGGTTTGATCTGATCAGTAGAGCTTTGTCAAGCATTACATTGCAGACAAACAGCACCATGCTATCTGTACCAGAGGAAAGAGACGTGGTTTCATGACTGAAAGGCAAAGATTTAGACGTGGGAAGTAAATGTAACTTCTCTAAGTTTGCAGATGACACAAAGTTGGGTGGCAGTGTGAGCTGTGAGGATGATGATATGAGGCTGCACAGTGAGTTGGATAGGCTGGGTGAGTGGACAGAAGCATGGCAGATTCATTATAATGTGGATAAATGTGAGGTCATCCACTTTGGTGGCAAGAACAGGAAGGCAAATTATTATTTGAATGGTGTCAGATTAGGAAAAGGGGGAAGTACAATGAGTCCTGGGTGTGCTTGTACATTAGTCACTGAAAGTAAGCATGCAGGTACAGCAGGCAGTGAAGAAATTGCAAGAGGATTGCAAGAGGATTTGAGTTTAGGAGCAAGAAGATCCTACTACAGTTGTACAGTGCCCTGGTGAGACTGCACCTGGAGTATTGTGTGCAATTTTGGTCTCCTAATTTGAGGAGATTGAGATTCTTCCTATTGAGGGAGTGCAGCGTAGGTTCACCAGGTTAATTCCCGGGATGGCAGGACTGAAATATGAGTCAACTGGGCTTGTATTTACTGGAATTTAGGATGAGAGGGGATCTTATAGAAACATTTAAAATTCTGAGAGGATTGGACAGGGTAGATGCAGAAAAAACCTGTATACAATATACAAACTTGTACATCTTTGGAGTGTGGGAGAAAACCAGGGCACCTGGAGAAAACCCACACAGTCACGGGGAGAATGTACAAACCCCATACAGACAGCACCCATGGTCAGGATCGAACCCGGGTCTCCAGCGCTGTGAGGCAGCAACTCTTCGTCTGTGCCACTTTGCCGATTAGGTAATTTTGAAATTGTGTTAATGAGGGAAATGAAATGAAAAGTCCTGCTATGCGATGTGAGGGATACATATTTACCAGAAGAGAAGGAGAAACCGCCACTGTTCTTCTCATGATATCATCATATAATGTATCACATCCGCCTCAGAATATAGTCATAGCCCCGTTGAAACTCGAGTGTGTAGCTTTAAGATGAGAGGGGCAAGCATTAAAGGAGACGTGCAGGGCAAGTTTTTTGCACAGATTTTGGTGGGTGCCTGGAACGCACTACCAGGATGGTGGTGGAAGCAGATATGATAGTGACTTTTACAGAGGCACATGGATGTGTGGAGAATGGAGGGATATGGATCATGTGCAGGCAGATGGGATGAGTTCATCTTAGCATCATGTTCGGCACAGACATTGTGGACCAAAGGGCCTGTCCCTGTGTTGTACTGCTTAATGTTCTATGATTTTCATATTACTGCTCCAAATCTAAATTAGGTCCCATCAACAACAATGGCCACATCTAATTTTTAAAGAAGGGACATTGCCCCAGTTCCATTAGTTCCAGAAAACCTTTCAATTCATAAGATATTTTGTTGACAGAGAAAACTATTCATCATGTCCTCATGCCATCATGTTTGACTAAATCCTCTAGATTTAGTCAACGTCAATAGCTTCTAACACAGAGGAGGTATTGCAACCATTGAAGCACAGCAACAGTGTAAACTCTGTGGGAAAATCTAACTATTGTTCAAGGAACATCTTGGCTATTATATGAGTGATCTAAATCAGTGATTTAGCTACCTAAACCAGAGCTAACAAATTTGCAGTAAGATAGCATATAATGGCTTGTCTTTTAGACTTTGCATTTTAGAGATATAGTCTGGAAACGGGTCCTTTGGCCCAACAAGTTCGCGCTGACCAGCGATCATCCCGCACACTAACACTATCCTACACATAAGGGACAATTTACAATTTTACCAAAGTCAATTAACCTGCAAACTTGTACATCTTTGGAGTGTGGATGGAAACCAGAGCACCCGGAGAAAACCTGTGCGGTCACGGGGAGAATGTACAAACTCCGTACAGACAGCATCCGTAGTCAGGATTGAACACGGATCTATAGCGCTATAGTGCAGGAACTCTACCACTGAGCCACCGTGCCGTCTGAAATTTGCAAATTTGCAAATTTAGTTTAGTTTAGTTGACCTTATTATTGACATGTGTATCGAGGGAGAGTGAAACACTTTTTGTTGCATGCGATCCAGTCAGCGAAAAGACTATGCATGATTACAATCAAGCCATCCACAGTTTACAGATGCAGCATGAAGGTTATAACATGATAAAGCCCAGTAAAGTACGATTAAAGATAGCTTGAAGGGCTCCGATCAGGTGGATGGTAGGTCAGGAAGGCTCTCTAGCTATTGATAGGATAGTAGAATAAAGGGGAGGCCATTTAAGACTGAAGTGAGAAAAAACTTTTTCACCCAGAGAGTTGTGAATTTGTGGAATTCCTGCCACAGAGGGCAGTGGAGGCCAAATCACTGGATGGATTTAAGAGATAGTTAGATAGAGCTCAAGGACTAGTGGAATCAAGGGATATGGGGAGAAGGCAGGCACGGTTATTGATTGAGGACAATCAGCCATGATCACAATGAATGGCGGTGCTGGTTTGAAAGGGCCGAATGACCTCCTCCTGCACCTATTTTCTATGTTTTCTATGTTTTCTATGGTACAGGTTGAACTAAAGAAAAATGACATTGAGCTAAACATTGTTGTGGTGTCTTCTACCAGATGATCATGAGCTGCATCAGTACCCCTCAACATGCCAGCTTAGCTTCCTTAGTTAAATTCCATCTGATTCACTCTGAACCACATACAACTGTTAAGAAAAAGGCACGGAGCTGAGGGCAGAGAGAATGTGGCCATAGTCCCAGCGCTCCATGAGCAAGTGCAAGCTACTGATTCTCTCTCGCAGACACTGGGATTTAAGATGCTGGGTTGCATTTTGTCCTTGTCAGATGCTGGTATTACGTAGCTGTGAACACATCTGCTGCTCCTCGCAGAAGCACGGCGGGTAAACTGAAGTGAAATAAGCCCATCACATGCTGGAAGTCTGTAACATAACCAGAGACTGCTGGGAATGCTAGAATGTGTGGAGAGGAGCTAACACTTTAACAGTTCAAGCATGGGTTCATCACCAGACCTAGACTTACCCTCACGTCTCACTTCTCGTTAAGTAATCCTGATCAACTCGTTGACACAAATCTCATCCACCAGTTCGATTAAGAATTTTTACTCACTCCTTCTGGCATTTGTCCTCAATGCAGGGGAATGTGGAGGTGACAAAGAGGATTTCAGGCACTGCATAAGCTCATAGCTCAGCCCCTTGTACACTGCCGCACTTCCAAATGGAAGGGAGCATTTACCTTGCCTGCAATGACCTACTTTTTCAAGATTCAAGATTCAAGATGGGTTTATTGTTACATGCACCATCAGGTACAATGCAATTCCAGTAACCATACTTCCCCAGACTCCAACCTCGACCACAAGTTGATTTGAATTGAATACTTTATTGTCACCTGTAACAAATCACAGTGAAATTCTTTGCTCACATACCCAAAGGTATGCAAATAGTTGCCATGTAAAGGGCGCTGACAATGTTACAAAGTGTCCATCTGAAGAAGGGTCTCGACCCGAAATGTCACCCATTCCTTCTCTGCAGAGATGTTGTCTGTCCCGTTGAGTTCCTCAGCTTTTGGTGTCTATCTTCGGTTTAAACTGGCATCTGCATTCTTTCCTACATATCCTGCACCAGGTCCTGCATTGTTCCCAGTCATGCAACCTCTGGCTCGGATCGACACCAGGCTGTGGCAGCGGACTCCGTTGACCCAAGCTCCATTCATCGCTGGCCCCTGCTGCTGGGCTCTGCTGCCTCCAACCCCGTCCAGCATTGTGACAGAGCAGAATGAGTTACGGGTGGGTACTGCCGTCCGCCGAGCCTTCGGGGCCTTCCGGGAGCAATGAGACCACAGCACCTTGATAAAGGTCTCCAGCCGCGTTCCTGGTCTGCAGCCACGCCCGGCAGGAAGCCTTCATAAGTTCATAGGAGCAGAATTAGGCCATTCGGCCCATCAAGTCTACTCCGCCATTCAATCGTGGTTGATCTATCATTCCCTCTCAACCTCATTCTCCTGCCTTAGCCCCATAACTCCTGACACCCTTACCAGTCAAGAATCTGTCAGTCTCTGTCTTAAAAATATCCATCGACAGCCTCCACAGTCACCTGTGGCAATGAATTCGAAATATTTACCACCCTCTGACTAAAGAAATTCCTTCTCATCTCCTTTCTAAAGGAACATCCTTTTATTCTGAGGCTATGGCCTCTGGTCCTAGACTCTTCCACTAGTGGAAACATCCTCCCCACATTCACTCTATCCATGCCTTTCACTAATTAGTCATTTTAAATGATTCCCGGTCATCCTTCTCAAAGCCCAGTGAGTACAAAGTCAAAGTCAAAGTCAAAGTAGCCTTTATTGTCATTCAGACCTTGCGGTTTGAACAAAATTTTGTTGCCTTGCAGTCCTACATATAGTACAAAATGACAAAAACACACAATAAACACAAATTAACATCTACCACAGTGAGTTCACCAGGCACCTCCTCACTGTGATGGAAGGCAAAAGTCTTAAGTCTTTGTCTCATCCCTTCTTATTCTCCCTCTGCGCCGAGGCGATCCAGGCTTCAGATGTTGTGACCCCGCCGGGCGATGGTAAGTAATGTCAGTCCCGCAGCTGAATCCGAGCTCCGCGAACGGGCCGGTTCAACTCCGCGGCCCGGGGTGGTCGAAGCTGCCGAAGCTGCGGCCCTCCAGTCCAGTGGACGCAGCTGTTGTTGCGGGAGCTCCGGAGAACAGGTCATCAACCTGTGACCTGCGAGCCGGATCTCTGCTGCTGTCGGAACACTACAGCCCCGGAGTCAGACCGCTGCCGCTGTAACGCTGCCCCAGCGGAGACGGAGACGGAGACGGGGGATACAACAAGAAAAGTCGCATCCCCCCCCGAAGGAAGAGACCAAAACATGTTTCTTCCCCCACCCACACACATACACAACCTAATAAACCAAAGATTAACTAGAACAGGACAAAAAAATAACAACAAATAAGAAAAGAAACAGACGGACGGCCGGCGAGCCGCAGCCACCATACGGGACCAGTGTTGCCAAATGCTCATCATACGTTAACCCAGTCATTCCCGGAATCATTCTCGTAAAACTCGTCTGGACCCTCTCCAATGCCAGTACATCCTTCCTCAGGTATGGGGACGTACATAGAACATAGAAAAGTACAGGAATGGGTGACGTTTCAGGTCGAGACCCTTCGAAACGTTATCCATTCCTTCTCTACAGAAATACTGCCTGTCCCACTGGATTACTTCAGTATTTTGTGTCTACCTTCGATGTAAACCAGCATCTGAAGTTTTTTCATACAGATGGAAAAATACAGCACAGTAATAGGCCCTTTGGTCCACAATGTCCATGCTGAGCATAACGACAATAAACTAGTCTCCACCATCACCCCCGGCAGCATGTTCCAGGCACCCCATCACCTCCTGTGTAAAAAACGTGCCCGTCATATCTCCTTTAAACTTTGCCCCTCCCACCAACAAGCCAAGCCCTCTAGTCTTTGATAGTTCCACCCTGAGAAAAAGGTTCAGACTGCCTACCCTATTGTAGGATCAAGAAAGGAAAGACCACACAGAGCTTGTGTTCAAAGTAAAGGGCCTGTCCCAACGCAATTTTCTCGGCGACTGCCGGCACCGTCATGGTCGCAGTAGGCCGTCGAAAATTTTCAACATATTGAGAATCCTGCGGCGGACAGAAAAAGACTCTTTGGGCGACTACTCACGCCTGTATGGTCGAACATTTTCGGAGACCTGCTGCGACTATGATGGGTGCCGGCAAGTCACCGAAAAAATCGTGTAAGTGGGCCAGGTCCTTAACGGGTGATTTATTAAACTTTGTTAAACCAGCCAAAGCTGACCCACCAAGTGTGACTCTGGTACATGTTTATATTCTCCGATGACAAGTCTACTCAGTAACTTCATTAATACGACAAAGTCTTCATTACAGAATGGAGCTCAGAAAGACTTAATGAGGTCATAAACAGAATCAGATGATTATCAACAAGTCTAAATTCATTAATAGTCAATCCAAATATCCGTTACAATGATGGGTGCACGCACAGTCAATGACATTCCTGTTAGGCTTTTTCTGCAGTTTCCTACCAATCCACATCCCCATCCACTAATAATAGCTGAAGAAGGGTCTCGACCGGAAATGTCACCTATTCCTTCGCTCCATAGATGCTGCCTCACCTGCTGAGTTTCTCCAGCATTTTTGTCTACCTTCGATTTACCTAATAATAGCCCTGGCTATTGGTTACCCAACAACCCAGACAACACATATCAAAGGTACACAAAATTGCTGGAGAAACTCAGCGGGTGCAGCAGCATCTATGGAGCGAAGGAAATAGGCGACGTTTCGGCCGGAACCCTTCTTCAGACTGGTATCAATGCCTCTCATAATTTTTTGTACTTCTATCTACAGTATTCAAAGAGATAGAAAGCATCTGCAGAGAACACGAAACAGGGTTAACATGTGTAATCCTGTTATGCCATTGCTTCACGACATTGGTGCATTTTCTTATTAAGAAACACCACATCAATGTTCTCTTTGATGCCGTGTTTTGTCCTGCGCATGTCCAGTATCATATGGAGCGTGTCTACAAAAACAACAACCATTGGTCTAATCTGAGTTCATAATTAATCACGAGTGCACAGGGTAATAGTTCCAGTTCACATGATGGGTGGACACTACTGGCATTTAAAAAAAACAGGTTTTATCGTTTAGTGGAAAGTAAATTAAATATAACTGTGGCATCGGTGACCAATAGGGGCAGCCTAGTGGTGCAGCGGTAGAGTTGCTGCCTTACAGCGCCAGAGACCCGGGTTCGATCCTGACTATGGGTGCTTGCCTGTACGGAGTCTGCACATACGACTTGATAGTTCGGAGGGTCTATTTCCGCGCTGTATCTCTAAACTAAAAACTAAACTAAACTAAAAACTAAAGCTTTGCAGTAGCTTGAAAACCTTGAAATATCTGAAGCTAAATGTACCCTGCTGTCATTCCATGGAACTACCAGCTTTAAAGATTACTTCAATAGAAATTGGGAACAGAATGAAGAGGAGGGAAAATAATCATACTACAGACAGCATGGAAAACACTACATTAGGAGCGCATGTGCTCTGAAATTGTCCTTAATAACTTAATGATTTGCATTACATGTTAACTTTCTCGTAACATGTTGGTCTCAGAATTGTTTCTTTCTAATTCAAGTGTGTGCTGAGGTCTCCATATTTGCAAATATTTGTGAGGGTGATGGTTTAGACTGGATTCAGATGACGTTTTGGTTGGGTAACTTGGAGACATGGCTTGCCCCATAGACATCCCCTTTTGGAAGCTATTCTGATAAATGGGCTTGGAACCTTGTGGAGGCAGGAAGTGCAGATGCTGGTTTACACCGAAGATAGACACAAAATACTGGAGTAATTTTGCATTTACGGGCGGCCTCTCTGGAGAGAAGGAATGGGTGAAGTTTCGAGTCAAGATCCTACGTCAGACAGGGCTTGGAGCCCTGGTTGTCTAGAATGGTTCAAGAAATGGCAGCACCTCAAGAACAGGTATGTTTTGATTAGGGTTGTTTTGGTGTGGAGTTCACTGAAGCTCCCAATGGGACATGGACAATGACCATACCCCATCAGCAGGCCTGGCTAGGCCGTCGCGGAACTGGGAACCCGCCTATAGAGGGAGTCGCTGAGCCCGGCTACTGCTCATCCCCGAGGACTGGAGATCCGGAGAGGAGGGTGGAGAGAGTTGGAGATGAAGGTGGATGATGGAACAAAGGGGGTGGTGTGAAGAACAGGGGTCTTACCCTCTGAGTCCTCAAGGTTATCTGCGGGAAGTGCCCTGGGGCACGAAGGCTGAAGGCAGCCGGGCGAGGATTGTCATGAACTTCTACAGTTGCACAGTGGAGAACATACTGACTGGCTGTATTGTGGCCTGGCTCGGCAACTTGAACGTCCAGGAGCGGAAAAGACTGCAAAAAGATGTGACCACTGCCTAGTCCATCACCGGCTTTGACCTCCCCACCATCGAAGGGATTTATCGAAGTCGCTACCTCAAAATGGCGGCCAACATCATCAAAGACCCACACCGTCCTGGCCACACACTCATTTCACCGTTGCCATCGGGAAGAAGGTACAGGAGCCTAAAAATTGTAACATCCAAGTTCAGGAACAGCTTCTTCCCTACACGACACGTGTTGTTAAACACGACAACAAATAAACTCTGAACTATAACAGACTATTATTATTATTGCACTATATTTGTTCATTTATTGAGTGTGAATGTGTAGATATACACACTGAACTTTTTTTTAAATCTCCTGTTGTGTACTATCTTTACATATTCTGTTGTGGTGCAGCAAGTAAGAATGTCGTTGTTCTATCTGGGACATATGACAATAAAACACTCTTGAATCTTGACTCTTGAGAGGGACGGTGGTTTGCTGGACGATCCGGATGATCCGGACGGAGGCGATGGCTGCAATGCGCCTTTATGGCTAACTACAGCTGGAACCTGGTAAATTATGCCAAGGCCTGGCGACTCTTGCATATGGACTGGGCTGTTTCTATGTATTCTGTATTTAATCAGGGATTGTGCTGATATGTGGCAATAATCGTACTGAATTGTATGCAAAAAAAGAATCTCACTGTTTCTTTGCTGGAGGATGATAAAAATGTTCATGATTCCAACATCTATGAGTAAATACAGACAACATTTTGAGATGTGAGAATAAAAACTCTATACTATACAATAAGATTAGTGAATATACTATAAGCTGCACATGGAAAAGGAATGGATTGGTGATGGATTACAGGCATAGAATGCATGTTATAAACAGGGTTATGAGCTGAGAAGGGCATATTAATAAACTGTATAATAAATATAAGCTGCACAGTCATAGTGATAGAGTGTGAAAACATACCCTTCAGCCCAACTTGCCCACACCGGCCAACATGTCCCAGCTACACTAGTCCCACCTGCCAGTATTCGGTCCATATCCCTCCAAACCTGTCCTATCCATGTACCTGTCTAACTGCTTCAACTACCTCCTCTGGCAGCTTGTTCCATGCACTCACTACCCTTTGTGTGAAAATGTTACCCATCACATTCCTATTACATTTTTCCCTTCACCTTGAACCTATGTCCTCTGGTCTTCGATTCCCCTACTGTGGGCAAGAGACTCTGTACATCTACCCAATCTACAGTATTCCTCCCATGATCTTACAGACATCTATAAGATCACCACTCATCCTCCTGCAGTCTAAGGAATATAGTCTCAGTCTAGTCAACCTCTTCCTGTGGCCCAGACCCTCGAGCCCTGGCAACATCCTCCTAAATCTTCTCTGTTCTCTTTCCAGCTTGACAACATCTTTCCTATAACACGGTGCCTAGAACTGAACACAATGAGGTAACATGAGACACAATGCAAAGTCTAGTGAGTGCATGTTACAAACAGGCGTGTGTATTAACTATAGATTCCAAATGGGCTGCAACTTCTGAACTATTTTAACTTATGAACAGACCACTGAACTCAAATTTAAATTCTGACCTAAACAGAATTCTTATTTTTTTCTCCATAGCACTTTACCTGGAAAATAAACTGAACATCAATCCTTCCTATCACACATCCAGTGATTGATGGATTCACACCACAGTTATTCCATCAAGATTAACATGATCTGCCAGCCTTGGTTATGCACCATTATGCACCATCATAAACTTTATTAAATATTATGATTAAAACATTGGCCTGTCAGTGAGACTTAGATCAGAATTTACAGAAGTGCATCTAAGAAACAAACATTGCAATTGGTGTCTTGAAGTCTTCAGCGCACATGCTCATTTATAAACCACAGGTTCACAAGTTAATAGCGAGAGATATCAAAATAAGGGAGAATTCATGTCAATGATAAGCTTGGATCTTATTATTAGCAAATACATAAATAATGCAAACAAATTTTAAACGACAAAACAAAATTGTGACATTAATTTTGTGATTAACATTATAGATTTTATTTTTAATTTTCCATGTTTCTTTCACCCTTCTATTTATTTCTGCATTTAGAGAATCTGGAATCTGGTGCAAAAAAACAAACTGCTGGAGGAATTCAATGTGCCAGGCTATTTGATAACCTAACTATTGACCTTACGAGGAATGGGTGAGAAGGATGGTTCAAACTCGGGCAAATGGGATGAGGATAGATGGGCATCTAGGTTGGCAGGGACAAGTTGTGCTGGAGTGCCTGTTTCTGTCTGCATGAACTCACATTCTGTTAACTCACGCATCAAAACCAGGCAAGTGTCGCTGTTGGAGAGCAGGGCAGTTGCAATGGAAGTATTAGCTGACCAGAGGACTCTTCTGGGCTGCCCTACCACTCAATAAAATCATGACTAGGGTGACCATGATGGCGTAGCGATAGAGTTCCTGCCTCACAGCACTCACAATGCCGGAGATCTGGGTTTGATTCTGAACACTGGTGCTGTCTGTACGGAGTTTGTACGTTCTCCCCGTGGGTTTTCTCCGTGATATTCAGTTTCCTCCCATACTGCAAAGACGTAGAAGTTTGTAGGTTAATTGACTTGGCGTAAGTGTAAATTGGGCCCAGTGTGTGTAGGACAGTGTTAATGTGCAGGGATCGCTGGTCGGTGCGGACTCGGTGGGCTGAAAGGCCTGTTCCCGGGCTGTATCTCTAAACTAAGGGAAAAAATGAGTTTTGACTCCAATGTCAGAGAGAGTACAAAATGGAGGAAATGCACCATATTCAATTTTGGTAGCTTACAACCCAATAGTATGAACATTGAATTATCAACTAATGCTCCCCTTCCTCCCCTCCCCCCATTTCCTGCTTCACCCTCCCCTCGCCGTGCACATAATTCTGCACCAATCTCCCATCCTCCCAGTCACCCTTTCAAGATTCAAGATTCAAGATTTCCTTTCCCCTTCCCCGTACCTTCATCCCCCACCAAGTCCACCATTTTGTTTTTAACCTCTGCCCCCCCCATATCCCCTTCCTCCCACATACCTTCCTCTGGCTTTATACTGCACTCCTCTTCTCTGCTTATCTGACACCATTTTGTCACTTTTTCACCTCTCACCTCTGACACTTACACTTTGCCCCATCAGCCAAATACACTCCTCAATAGGCCCAACTATGGGTGAACAGGGGATGGGACTGGACTTTGCTGCCTTCCCCCATAGTTGTGGTGGGATGTTTTTATGTTTATTGTTAAATTCTTTAATGTTGTGGCTTATCTTTATTCGTGTGCTGCAATGGCAAGCCAAATTTCACTACACCAATTGGTGTATGTGATAATAAATGTCCTTTGTATCCTTGTATCCTTGTATATCATGGTGAGTATATAAGACAGTGGGACTTTGCATGCGTGACAGGGAAACAGACAGATTCAAATGGTTTGTAAAGAAGGAAGAGACATGACTGACGAATTGAAGATAGACCCAAAATACTGGGGTAACTCATCGGGACGGGCAGCATCTCTGCATAGAAGGAATGGGTGATGTTTGCAGGTCGAGACCCTTCTTCAGATGAATTGAGATGGTCTTACCTGGCATTGCCCACCTTATTTGGCGCCTCTTTACTCAATACACAGAACTCGCCACATTTGGCAGCCTGCCCTTTAACTTTGTGCTTTTCTACTGATGCTTTGATTATAAATGTCTCAAAGCTTTCCCTTTTCATGTTGTACATTCCTACCACTAGATGCTCCCTCTCCACCACGGAATCTATTGAGACTGCTCTGTGATATCTGGAGAAAGGCCAGATATCATCTCGAAGTCGAAGCAAGGTTTTGAAATCGCCAAAGAAGTATTGGCAACCATTGCTAAGATGCTGATCTCAAAGAGCTATATATGATAACCTCTAAATATGAGACAACATTGTAGTTAATTCAATCATTTAGGGTGGCACAGTGGCACAGCAGTGTAGTTGCTGCCTCACAGCGCCAGAGATCCGGGTTCGATCCTGGTCACGGGTGCTGTCTGTACAGAGTTTGTACCTTCCCCCCGTGACTGCATGGGGTTTCTCCGGGTGCCCCAGTTTCCTTCCACACTCCAAAGACGTACAGGCTCGTAGGTTAAGCCATTTTGGTAAAATTGTAAATTGTCCCTAATGTGTAGGATAAGTGTTGTGTATGGGGTGATCGCTAGTCGGCATAGACTCAGTGGGTCGCAGGGCCTGTTTCTGCACTGTATGTCTGAAGTCTAAAGTCTAAAGTAGCCACCAGCATTCATTACCAAGAACATCGCCAAACTATTAAAAAAAAACACGCAGACACCAAACAAGAATGCAAGGAGTGCGACTAACTAAATATTTTTGTCTGGAATCATGAGCAAAGCACAAAGTGCTGGAGGAAGTCAACGGATCAGGCAGCATCTGGGAAGGAAATGGATAGGTGATGTTTCGGGTCAGGACCCTTCTACAAACTGACCCACTAAGTTACTCTAGCACTTTGTATTTTGATCTGAAATAGCCATCTGCATGCAATATATATAATGGACACACAAGGGACGACAGATGCTGAAACCTTTAGATAAACAAAGTGTTGGAGTAATGCAGCGTTTTCGGTGAATCAATCGCCTTGTCTACAGAAGGAGTCTGAAGAAGGGCTTCAACCTGAAACGTCATCTATCCATGTCCTCCAGAAATGCTCCCTGACCTGCTGAGTTACGCTAGAACTTTTTTGACTATAGTATATATATATATATACTATATATATATGTATATATATATATACTTCTAAGAGTAAACCTAGCAATTATAGACCTGTTAGTTTGACTTCAGTGGTGGGCAAATTAATGGAAAAGATACTTAGAGACAATATATATAAGCATCTAGATAAACAGGGTCTGATTAGGAACAGTCAACATGGATTTGTGCCTGGAAGGTCATGTTTGACTAATCTTCTTGAATTTTTTGAAGAGGTTACTAGGGAAATTGACGAGGGTAAAGCAGTGGATGTTGTCTATATGGACTTTAGTAAGGCCTTTGACAAGGTTCCTCATGGAAGGTTGGTTAAGAAGGTTCAACTGTTGGGTATAAATGCAGGAATAGCAAGATGGATTCAACAGTGGCTGAATGGGAGAAGCCAGAGGGTAATGGTGGATGGCTGTTTATCGGGTTGGAGGCAGGTGACTAGTGGGGTGCCTCAGGGATCTGTGTTGGGTCCTTTGTTGTTTGTCATGTACATCAATGATCTGGATGAAGGTGTGGTAAATTCGATTAGTAAGTATGCAGATGATACTAAGATAGGGGGTGTTGTGGATAATGAAGGGGATTTCCAAAGTCTACAGAGTGATTTAGGCCATTTGGAAAAAATGGGCTGAAAGATGGCAGATGGAGTTAAATGCTGATAAATGTGAGGTGCTACACCTCGGCAGGACAAATCAAAATAGGACGTACATGGTAAATGGTAGGGAATTGAAGAATACAGTTGAACAGAGGGATCTGGGTATAACCGTGCATAGTTCCTTGAAGGTGGAATCTCATATAGATAGGGTGGTAAAGAAAGCTTTTGGTATGCTAGCCTTTATAAATCAGAGCATTGAGTATAGAAGCTGGGATGTAATGTTAAAATTGTACAAGGCATTGGTGAGACCAAATCTGGAGTATGGGGTACAATTTTGGTCGCCAAATTATAGGAAGGATGTCAACAAAATAGAGAGAGTACAGAGGAGATTTACTAGAATGTTGCCTGGGTTTCAACAACTAAGTTACAGAGATAGGTTGAATAAGTTAGGTCTTTATTCTCTGGAGCGCAGAAGGTTAAGGGGGGACCTGATAGAGGTCTTTAAAATGATGAGAGGGATAGACAGAGTTGATGTGGACAAGCTTTTCCCTTTGAGAATAGGGAAGATTCAAACAAGGGGACATGACTTCAGAATTAAGGGACAGAAGTTTAGGGGTAATATGAGGGGGAACTTCTTTACGCAGAGAGTGGTGGCGGTGTGGAATGAGCTCCCAGTGGAAGTGGTGGAGGCAGGTTCATTGGTATCATTTAAAAATAAATTGGATAGGCATATGGATGAGAAGGGAATGGAGGGTTATGGTAGGAGTGCAGGCAGGTGGGACTAAGGGGAAAAAAATTTGTTCGGCATGGACTTGTAGGGCCGAGATGGCCTGTTTCCGTGCTGTAATTGTTATATGGTTATATGGTTTTATATATATATATATATATATATATATAATGTTTTTCAAAGGATAGTGAGTTTGCAGAGATGTAATAATGCCCTAATACTCATTAGTACTCCACTGAAACTCATGCTATCTAATGTAACATATCAAGTGTGTTTTACAGGAAGGATGATGTATCAGTACTTAAGGTTCTTGGTGGTTCACTACATTTAAAAATAATATATTTGGAGTCAGCTTCAATACCTTTTGAAAGAGATGGGCGAGCTGCTGACTCACAGCGCCAGAGACACAAGTTCGATCTTGGGTGTTGTCTGTGTGAAGTTTGCATTTTCTCTCTGTGACTGTGTTGGCTTTCTCCGGGTGCTCTGGGTTCCTCCAACATCCCAATGACTTGTAGTTTAAATTGTTGCTTGTGTACAGAGAGTGAATGAGAATGTGGGATAACTGAGGCTTAGTGTGTATCAGGTGTATAAACACAGTACTTAATAGGTAGCATAATAAACAAACTCCACAAAAAATAGTTGAAGAAATAAGAAACCCAAAACTCGTACAACCCAGAGAGTTGTGAATCTGTGGAAGGCAGTGGAGAGTTGGATATAGCTCTTAGAGCTCATAGGGTTCATAGGGTCAAAGTATTTAGGGAGAAAGCAGGAATGGGGTACTGATTCTGGATGATCAGCTATAATCGTATTCAATGGCGGTGCTGACACGAAGGGCCAAATGGCCTACTCCTGCACCTATTTTCTATGTTTCTATGTTTCTAAAACTAAACAAAAGCCCAAAGTTGTTAATGCAACCAAGACAGGTCACAATTCGTAGTTTAGTTGGTGTTTGTAGTGTACAAGGGCCTGATGATTGTTGGGAAAAAGCTGTACCTGAACCGGAGGTCACAGCTTTCAGACTCTGGTACCTTCTCCCTCATTTAGATTTACTAGAATGTTGCCTGGGTTTCAGCAACTAAGTTACAGAGAAAGGTTGAACAAGTTAGGGCTTTATTCTTTGGAGCGCAGAAGGTTAAGGGGGGACTTGATAGAGGTTTTTAAAATGGTGAGAGGGATAGACAGAGTTGACGTGGAAAAGCTTTTCCCACTGAGAGTAGGGAAGATTCAAACAAGGGGACATGACATGAGAATTATGGGACTGAAGTTTAGGGGTAACATGAGGGGGAACTTCTTTACTCAGAGAGTGGTAGCTGTGTGGAATGAGCTTCCAGTGAAGGTGGTGGAGGCAGGTTCGTGTTTATCATTCAAAAATAAATTGGATAGTTATATGGATGGGAAGGGAATGGAGGGTTATGGTCTGAGCGCAGGTATATGGGACTAGGGGAGATTATGTGTTCGGCACGGACTAGAAGGGTCGAGATGGCCTGTTTCCGTGCTGTAATTGTTATATTGTTATATTATATTATATTGTCATGGTAGGAGTGTAATGAGAGCATGGCCAGGATGGTGTGGGTCCTTGATGATGCTGATGGTGCCTTTGAGCCAGCGTTCCTATAGATCCTTTCGATGATGGGGGAGGTCAGTGCCCACGATGGACCAGGCAGTGTCCACCACCTTTTATAATCTCCTTCACACCTGGGTGTTCAAGTTGCTGAACCAGGCCATGATGCAACCAGTCAAGATGTTCTGTACTGTCCACCAGACATTCAAGAGAGTTCTTATCAACATAATGAATGTCTTTAGTCTCCTAAAGCAGAAGAGGCTTTGATGGGCTTTCTTTATGATTGCATCAACGTGCTGAGTCCAGGATAGATCTTCAGAGATATGCACGTCCAGGAACTTTAAGTTTTTGACTCTCTCCGCCACCATCCATTCAATGAAGACAGGCTTGTAGATTCTTAGCCTTCCTGTTCTAAAGTCAATAATCAGCTCCTTGGTTTTACTGACGTTGAGAGCAAATATTTGCTCTGTCACCATTCATTCAGATGATCGACCTCCCTCCTATACACTGACTCATCATTACTCGTTATTTTAGTTTAGTTTTGTTTAGAAATACAGCGCAGAAACAGGCCCTTTGGCCCACCGAGTCCACGCCGACCTGCAAACCCTGCACATTAACACTCTACACATACTAGGGACAAATTTTACATTGATACCAAGCCAATTAACCTACAAACCTGCACGTCTTCAGAGTGTGTGAGGAAACCGAAGATCTCGGAGAACACCCATGCAGGTCACAGGGGGAACGTACAAACTCCATACAGACAGCACCCGTAGTCAGAATCGAACCCAGGTCTCTGGCGCGGTGAACCAGAAACTCTACTGCTGTGCCACCATGCCGCCACCATTCTTCCAACAGAGGTGGTGTCATTGGCGAATTTCGAGATGGCGTTGGGACTGTATCGGGCTATGCAAGGGTTGTTGTAGTGTTAAAACGTTATTGTACATCTCATCAGATATGTTGAATAAGGTTCTAAGGGATAGCAAAATTCAACAGAGCTATTTAAAAATCTGCCAGCAAAATCTCTCATGTAGCACCACATGGCCCCTGAAACAGTATGTGATACTGAAAAGCTCTGATTGAATTTTTCACAGCTGTTGATGCATAATAACTGCATTGTATAAATCACGGCGTTCCGAAAAATAATTTATTGTGTGAGCACTTGAAAGTATTCAATGCAATGAGCTGCTGCAGATTGCAAGCAGCAGGTTTTTTTAAATTTAGTTACAGTATTTACAGCACTGCAATAGATGTTTAAGAATATACTTAACATTATGCACACAGACAGAAAATTAGACTTGCACTGTTTCAATCATCCCAGCCACTGGGCACCAAAACAGCTCCTTATTCAAATTGAATCCAAATTTGATTAAATGACGCTCAGTCTGTCAGTGAGGAGCAAGACCAAATATGTAAGAAAGGACAGGCTAGATGCAGGAAAAATGTTCCCGATGTTGATAGACAGAAAATGCTGGAGTAACTCAGTGGGTCAGGCAGCATCTCTGGAGGAAGTTCAAGTAAATCACACAACCTCGTGATCGCGTTGAGGCGCATGGGCATCGTATGGCTGTGCGGGGCTAGTCCCACTGAGAAGCGCGGTAGGGTATGTAGTTGTGCGCGACATCGCGCGGGTCTCCGAAATTTTTGTAGCTAAGTTACTCCAGCATTTTGTGTCTATCTTCAAATGATGTCACGTGCTCCAGATGGCTGTGCGTTCGAATGAAATCGCGCATGACCGTCGCGGCTCAACTAGACCACGAGGTCGCGTAATTAGCGTGCCAAGGACACGTAAGTGGGACAGGCCCTTAACACTTGCAACCAGTGAGTACTCCAGCAAAACCTGAGCCTGAGCCTGGAGAGGTTTCCTGTGATGCCCCAGCTCCTCCAATGACTACAGACTGGTTGTGCTGACTTCACACATTATGAAAGCTCTGGAGAGCCTGGTACTCACTCACCTGCCACCCCTGGTTAAACCCTACCTGGACCCAGATGGGGGTTGAGGACACCACCATCCACCTGCTCCATCATTCCGATGCTCACCTGGATAACCGGGAAGCACTGTGAGACACATGTTTTTTTACTTCTCCAGTGATTTTACCACCATCCGGCCTGCACTGCTAGGGAGCAAACTGATGAAGATGCGGGTGGATGCTCCATTAGTGTCCTGGATCACCAACTGCCTGACTGGATGACCACAGTACATCGTGCTACCGAACCGTATCTCAGACATGGTGTTGAGCAACACTGGGGCCCCACAGGGGACAGTCCTGTCTCCGTTCATGTTCACCATCTTGGACCTTCAGATATAACTCGGTCTCCTGCCACCTGCAGAAGTTTTCAGATGACTCTGCAATTGTGGGCTGCATCAATGAGGGGAGGGAAGCTGAATACAGAGGTGCAGTCAACGAATTTATGAGTGGTATGGGCTGAAGCATCTGTAGTTCAACACCGACAAGTCTAAGGAGTTGGTGGTGGACTTTAGGAGGAGAGGGACACCCCTGCCCTCTGTCTCCATCAATGGTGTGGATGTGCAGTTTACTAGGGAGTACAAATACCTTGGAGTGGACCTGGACAGTAAACTGGACTGGTTCAGGAATGCTGAGGCCCTGTACATGAAGGGACAGAGCCGGCTGTATTTTTGAGAAGTCTCTGCTCGTTCAACATCTGCAGTAAGATGCTGCAGATGTTCTGCCAATCGGTGGTAGCCACAGCCATCATCTGTCCTGGTGCGGAGTTGGTTTCATGGGAAGTGGTCTTGGAGGGGAGGATGCTCCTCAAACTGCAGAGCATCCTGAACTATACAGCTCACCCCCATGCTGGTCAACCTGGGGATTACAGTACCTTCAGCAACCGATTGGTTCCACCATGATGCAGAACAGAGCACCTCAGGAGATCCTCCTTCCCTGTGGCTATCAAACTATACAACTCCACCCCCTTCTGTCATGGGATAGATTGAGACTGACTCCCCCCCACCCCCCCTCCTCAATCTTTGCACATCCCCAAGCCTTTCCACTCTTCACTTACATTTCATGTTTCATATATTTTGTGTTTTTTTATGACTGTTGGCAGAATTTCCCTCCTGGGATAAATAAAGTTCTATCGTATCATATTGTATCACATCACCTGTCTCTCCGTCCGTCCCCCACCCTAGTCCTCCTGCTAATTTCATCACTGTCCCTTCATCATCTCCTCATCTCCAGCCAACAATGGAGCATTGTGGGTTCCACCATTCCTGATGCAGGCACTGCTTTGTTCTGTACCTTCCCATACATCTAGTTTCCCCCTTCCCTCCCCCCCTCCAGTCTGATTATAGTTCTCGACCAGAAACATCACCTATTCCATTTCTACAGTGATGCTGCCTGACCCGCTGAGTCACTCCAGCATTTTGTGTCTATCTTCAGTGACTAGCAAGAGGTGTTTTCAGTCTGCTTTAAACTATCATTCGCACGTTGATTAATTCTTCTTTTAATAAACTGCTTCTATTGACAGAGAGAGCAAGAGGAAGAGTGCATTATTGAATTCACCTAATCTGATAATCAGCCTGGGTTTAGCATCTTGACATCATATCCATACTGATCAAAGTACACCATTACAGAGATTTAATATTTCATTTTATTCATACGCTGTTGACCCTCGCATGGCACAGGTACGGATGAGTTGTTAACTGACTGCTGATGAAACACTCAATGCTCTAATGCAGGACCAGTGACATTTACTAACTCCAAGGATATTTCACATTCAATAAAAATACTGTTAAGGCTCAATGTTAATTACTTGGGTCCTATCTGCATTTATTGATGCTTTTCAAATGGAGCTAATCTCAAAATTACTGTTTTTCTTGGGAAATTAAAAACAAAATTTAAGTGAAGATCCTATTGAAATATAATTAATTGTTGTTCTGTCCCTTAATCAGTACAATCACAAATTTGATCCTGTACCGTTGAAAGTCTCGAGCATCCTTTCTGCTCTTGTTCTTTGTCCTGCTCCTCTTTCTTCAGAAGTTATCGCCTGCAAATCACAACGCTCCCCAAGTTCCACTTTAAGCCACACTCACTGGCCACGCAAGTGAACTGAGGTCTCAGTCTAGTTTAGTTTAGAGATACAGCATGGAAACAGGCACTTCGGCCCACCGAGTCCGCTCTGCCGAGCAATCCCTGCACACTGCACTATCCTAAACACTAGGGACAATTCGCAATTCTTCTTGCGTTTGAGGCAGCAGAAGTCTGCAACAGAGTGATGCCATCCGGTTCGACATTCGTAGGCGCCCGCCCTAAATTATACCCAAGCCAATTAACCTACAAACCTGTACTTCATGGTAGGAAACCGGAGCATCCGGAGAAATTCCATGCAGCCACAGGGAGTAAATGCATATTCCACACAGAGAGCACCTGTAGTCAGGATCGAACCCGGGTCTCTAGCGCTGTGAGGCAGCAACTTTACCGCTGCACCACCATGCCACTCACTGCTTCCCCCAAACTCCTGTACAGACTCTTAATTTTACAACTCCCAGCATCGTCCTGGTCCGTTTCTAGTCCCAATAGCCGCATTTGGCCCATATCCCTCCAAACCTATTCTATCCTATTAGTCATAGTCGAGTATCAGTGGCCCCGTGGTATTTCTGCCATACAGCGCCAGAGACCCGGGTTCAATCCTGTCTACGGGTGCTGTCTGTACGTAGTTTGTACGTTCTCTCTGCGATGGCATGGGTTTTCTCAGGGTGCTCTGATTTCCTGTAGTCAGGGCCAAACGCTGGTCTCTGGCACTGTAAGGAAGCAACTACTGCTGTGCCACTATGCCACGCAGTCACGTACCATACGTGCATGTGGGTACCTGTAGCAGTGAACCACTCAATCTTTCAATATTGATCCAAAATGTAATAAGATGATGGCTGACGTAATGAGACCTCCCAGTTTGGACACAACCCAGAATATAGGTTCCAACAGTCGATCTGCCGAAAAAAAAAGTCAGTCTGAAGAAGGGTCTCAAGCCAAAACGTCACCCATTCCTTCTCTCCAGAGATGCTGCTTGTCCTGCTGAGTTACTACAGCATTTTGTGTCTACCTTCGATTTAAACCAGCATCTGCAGTTCTTTCCTACACGTAATGTAACATTTCGACAATAGACATTAGACAATAGGTGCAGGAGTAGGCCATTCGGCCCTTCGAACCAGCACCGCCATTCACTGTGATTATGGCTGATCATCCACAATCAGTAGCCCGTTTCTGCCTTCTCACCATATCCCTTGAGTCTGCTATCTTTAAGAGCTCTATCCAACTCTCTCTTGAAAGCATCCTGATAATTGGCCTGTTCTGCCTTCCCATCTATCCATGGTAACTTGGCATCCACTTTTAGTTTAGTTTAGAGATACAGATACAGCACGGAACCAAGCCCTTCAGCCCACAGGGTCCCTGCGGACCAGTGTTTCCCGCATTTTAACACCACCCTACACACACTAGGGCCAATTTTTACATTTACCAAGCCAATTAACCTACAAACCTGTACGTCCTTGGAGTGTGGGAGGAAACCGAAGATCTCGGAGAAAACCCATGCAGGTCACAGGGAGAACGTACAAACTCCGTACCGACAGCACCCGAAGTCGGGATCGAACCCGTGTCTCCGACGATGCAAGTGCTGTAATGCAGCAAATCTACCGTTGAGCCACCGTGCTCCCACGTGCTTTGCAAATATCTATCTACCTCTATGAAAAATATTCAATGCCTTTGTTTCTTCCTGTGAGGGTCTCAAATATTCATGAACCTCTGAGAGAAAAATAACTCTTTATCTTTGTCGTAAACGGGTAACTCTTATTTTTAAACAGTGATCTCTAGTTCTAGATTCTCCCAGATGAATACATTTCATGAGATACATGAGTTTCGCCAGCATTTTTGTGTACCTTCGATTTTCCAGCATCTGCAGTTCCTTCTTAAATACATTTCCTCGCTTGATTTTCCTATCAAAGTTTCCCAGAACTTTGTGTGTTTTAATTAGGATTTGATCCTGACTACTGTCTGTGTGGAGTTTGTCCGTTTCTCCCTGTGACCTGCGTGGCTTCCCTCTGGGAGCACACTCTAAAGACATACAGTTTGTAGGTTAATTGGCTTGGTAAAATTGTAAAATTGTTCCTAGTACGTGAAGGATAATTCTAGTGTGCGGGGATCGCTGGTCCGCACTGTATCTCTAAACTAAATTAAAGTAAAAGGCAAACTCCAGCAGATCCAAATCAAGTCCTCCATGTAATCTCTCTTATGTCAAAATTGTACATGGATTCAAGATGGGGTCTCACTAATACCCTGTATTATCGAAGAATTGCTTCCCCAATTTTGCATTCTATTCTCCTTGCAATGAACACTAACAATCTATTAGCTTCACTAATTAGTTGCTGCATTTCCATGCATATATTTTCTAAATTACATACACGGACACCCGCATCTCCTTGTCTCAGATCTCTGTAATCACTTGCCATTTACATAACATGCTGCCTTTATATCTCCTGCCAAAGTGAACAAGTTCACATTTTCTCACATTGTACTTCATTGCCCAATCTTTACCCACTCATTTAACCTTTCCTATATCTCTTTATAGACTCCTTATGTCCTCTATAAGACTCATTCACCTACACAGCTTGTTGTCCATCCTCTTCCTACTGTTGTGTAGGAAAGAACAGCACACGCTGGTTTAAATCAAAGATAGACACAAAATGTTGGGTCTTTTGCTGACCCATTCCTGCTCTCCAGAGATGCTGCCTGTCCCGCTGAGATACTGCTGAATTTTGTGTTTATTTCTCTACCTACTGTTGTTGGGGAGTCTGGGTTTATCATGGGAAAATTAGGGTCACAAATTCAAGTTTGTGGTTGTCAGGGGTGTAGTTTTTGGTAAAAACAACAGTGCCCATCTGTTCTGTATTGAATCTTTAATAAAGATTGAAATGCAGAAATATCACATGACATGTTGGACTTTGCTTTCCAAAAGCCTTAAATAAATTTCCCTGTGAAAACTGCGGAAATTGCAGGTAAAACAAATTAAATTGGCTGAATAGAAGTCAAACCAGCCTGTTCACAAACTCCTGCCAGAATGGAGTTCTCTTGGGATTGGTGCCGAGCTTCCAACTGTTCCTAAGTAAATTAAATGATGTAGATTCAGTGACCCAGTGAAAGCTGGTTGCGATTACAGAAGCTCTTATGAAGCAAGAAAACTACAAAGTACCAAAATGCGAGGACTTTCTTTTCAGCAATTTAGTTTAGTTTAGTTTAGATTAGAGATACAGCGCGGAAACAGGCCCTTCGGCCCACCGAATCCGCACCAACCAGCGATCCCTGCACATTAACACTATCCTACATACTGGGGACTATTTACACATACACAAAGCCAATTAACCTATAAACCTGTACGTCCTTGGAATTAAAATTTCCCAGGTCGTTAGTTTCCACAACGGTACACTAAGCATCTTAAGCATGGGCTTAGTGGGATTGGATTCACTTACTTACTTATGGACCTGTCCCACTTATGCAACTTTTTCAGCGACTGCTGGCACCTGTCATAGGTCATTGCAGGTCGGCAAAAATTTCCAACATGTTGAAAATCCTGCGGCGACCAGAACAAGGTACCACCCTCTGGGCGACTACTCACGACCATACAG
This sequence comes from Leucoraja erinaceus, assembly GCF_028641065.1. NCBI lineage: Eukaryota > Metazoa > Chordata > Chondrichthyes > Rajiformes > Rajidae > Leucoraja > Leucoraja erinaceus. The sequence goes on along the minus strand of NC_073402.1, from coordinate 5,086,006 downwards.
GCCTCACCGCGTCACATGTCGCCAGGGTGTCACCTGTATGGTCATGAGTTGTCTCCTCAGTCACCCAAAGAGTCGTAGTGTCTTTCTGGTCCCCGCTGGATTTTCAACATGTTGAACATTTTTGGCGACCTGCCACGACCTATGACGGGTGCCGGCAGTCGCTGAAAAAGTTGCGTAGGTGGGACGGGCCCAGAATGCCATAGTTGTAACAACAAGGGCGGCATGGTGGCGCAGTGATAGAGTTGCTGCCTTACAGCACCAGAGACCGGGTTCAATCCTGACTACGGGTGCTGTCTGTATGGAGTTTGTACATTCTCCCTGTGACCATGTAGGTTTTCTCCGGGTGTTCCTGAACCTGGACATTACAGATTTCAGGCTCCTGTACCTTCTTCCCGATGGCAGGGGTGAAATTAGTGCGTGGCCAGGGTGTTGTGTGTCTCTGATGATGCTGGTTGCTTTTTTGATCCAACGACTCAAGTAAATCCCTTCGATGGTGTGGAGGTTGGAACCCGTGATGGACTGGGCAGTGTTCACAACTTTTTGCAGTCTTCTACGCTCCTGGGCGTTCAAGTTGCCTAGTTTCTCTAGATTGCTGAAGGTCGAGGGGTGACCTGATATGTGTATAAAATGATGAGAAGCTTAAATAGGGTAGGCAGTCATAACTCTTTTCCCCCACAATGGAAAAGTGAAATACAAATAGCTTGAAGTTTAAATGTTTAAAGATGTGTGGAACAGGTTTTTTTGGTGGTGGGTGCCAGGAACACACCTGCTGGTGGCAACAGGTCCGATAGCGGTGTTGAAGAAGCTTATAGAAAAGCGCATGGATGTGCAGGGAATGAAGGAGGTGGGGGGTGTAGATCATGTGCAAGTAGATGAGATCAGCTCAAAATGGCATCATGTTTGGCTTAGTCATTCTGGGTCGAAGGGCCTGTTCCCGTGCACTGCTTTCAAATGCCATTAACCAAACAAATTAAATCTAATTGAGTGGTGCTGGTCAACTCAATATTGCATTAAGAAAGCCCAACAATCTGCAAACTTCCAACGCACAGCTTTACCGATGGAAAGGCATTGCAAAGGACTACCGGTAAGTATATTTGTGATTCATTGAATTGAATTGAATTGAATTGACTACTTTATTGTCTGTCACATGTGACACGTCATAGTGAAATTCTTTGCTTGCATCCCCGAGGTATGCAATAGTTGCCACATAAAGGGCACCAACTAAGTATCTCACACCATGTCCTCCTTTGTTCACCCCTCACCCTCCTCCCCTCCTCATGGCAGTTCCCCCATTGTGTAGGAAGTAACCACAGATGATGGCTTAAACTTAATGCGTTCCCTCTCCCTCCATCCCTCCGCCACCCAAGTCGCACCAGCTGCTCTTTCTCACCCAACAACAAAGCTAACAAAGGCCTGTTTCCTTTATCACCGTGGCTTATCTTTCACTCATTTGTTCTATATCTCTCTACATCATCATCTATATCTCTCGTTTCCCTTTCCGGGTGAGTTTCAGTCTGAAGAAGGGTCTCGACCCAAAACATCACCCATTCCTTCTCTCCAGAGATGCTGCCTATCCCAGAGTTATTCCAGCATTCTGCGTCTATCTTCGGGTCCTCCATAGTTCTCCTCCCCCACACAACGCAGTTTGCAATATTCAGATGTCCAAAGCTCTGAAGCAAATGGTGCCATGGAGCCAAATCCCTCAGCCTGGTATCTTGTGTGTTTCACCGCTTGTTACTGACAAGGCCTATTGATTCATTCACTTCATGTAACTGATGAGGCTTATTAATTAATTCAGTGGTAATTGACAAAGCTCATTGCCTTCTTTTCAAGGCTTGTTAAATGACTGTTAGTAATTGACTTGGCACGCTTTTCAATTCTACTCCTTTGTTTATTTTATAATGGCCTGTTCCAAGGTTTACAGTATGTAACTCAAAATTCCCAAAACCTCAGAGCCTTTTTCTTTACTTTAGTTTTGTTTATTGTCAGGTGTACCGAGGTACAATTAACAGTCTTTGTTGCGTGCGAACCCGTCAGTGGAAAGACAATACACGATTACAATCGAGCCATCCACAGTGTACAGATACGTGATAAAGGAAATATTGTTTAATGCAAGATAAAGCCTGTAAAGTCCAATTAAAGATAGACCGAGGGCCTCCAATGACGTAGATAGGGGCTCAGAACCACTCTCTACTTGTGGATGGGATGATTCATTTGCCTGATTACAGCTGGGAAGAAACTGTCCCTGAATCTGGAGGTGTGGATTTTCACAATTCTGTACCTCTTGCCTGATGGGAGAGGGGAGAAGAGGGGTGAGACATGTCCTTGATACTGCTAGTAGCCTTGCTGAGGAAACGTGAAGTGTAGATGGAGGCAATGGAATGGAAGTTCGTTCGTTTGATGGTCTGGGCTGCGTCCACAATGCGCTTCAATTTCTGGCGGTCTTGGATGGAGCTGTGCATCCCATTACAATGCTTTCTACGGTTCATCTGTAGAGGTTGGTGCTTTTCTCCAAAAGCAATAGTTCAATTGTTTATCCACATTATATTTAGCTGCAAACCAAGAGGTTATGGCAGAAAATAATATGCTAATTAATTGTCTCATTTGCAAAGCAGACTGCAGGGATGGAATACTCCAATCATATGAATAATTTCTCACATGAATAAAATTGTATTTAGTTTTTAGATTGAAGATAGGAACTACAAAAATAATAATTTCAACATTGAAACCCAAGCTGATTTTCAATCTCAAAACTTAATGGAACATCAAGGAAGGTGATATGGTTTAAATATAAGATTTTTAAAATTCATAAGTTATAGGAGCAAAATTAGGCCATTCATTCATGGCTGATCTATCTTTCCTTCTCAACCCCTGACACCTGCACTAATCAAGAATCTATCTATCTCTGCCTTAAAAATATCCATTGACTTGGTCTCCACAGTCTCTGTGGCAATGAATTCCACAGATTCACCACTCTCTGACTAAATACTTTCCTCCTCATCTCCTTGCTAAAGGAACGTCCTTTAATTCTGAAGCTATAGTCAAGACTCTCTCACTTGTGTGAACATCCACTCCACATCCACTCTATCCAGGCCTGTTTCCCATTGTTTAGGACTTTGCCTGCTCTTTTCTGGTGAAGCTGTGATTAAAGTGCTTGGAGTATTACATTCATAGAGTGACACAGTGTGGAAACAGGTCCTTCAGCCCAACATGCCCCCACCAGTCAACATGTCCCAGCCACACTAGTCCCACCTGCCTGTGCTTGGTCCATATCCCTCCAAACATGTCCGATCCATGTACCTGTCTAACTATTTCTTAAACGTTGGGATAGTCCCTGGCTCAACTACCTCCTCTGGCTGCTCGTTCCATACACCCACCACCCTTTGTATGAAAAAGCTACCCCTCAGATTCCTATTAAATCTTTTCCCCTTCGCCTAGAACCCACAGTACGTTCTCTGGTCCTTGATTCCCCTACTCTGGGCAAGAGACTGTGCATTTACCCGATCTATTCCTCTCATGATTTCATGCACCTCAATAAGATCACCCCTCATCCTCCTGTGCTCCACGAAATATAGTCCCAGCCTATTCAATGACTCCCTATAGCTCAGACCCTGTAGTCCCTGCAACATCCTCGTAAATCTTCTCTGAACCCTTTCAAGCTTGACAACAGCTTTGCTATCTCGTGGTGCCCAGAACTGAACACAATTCTTTCGATTCAGTGTACCTTATTCACGGTTCACACATTGCAATCTCCTCTACACAGGGGAGTCTTGCAAATTGCAGATTGGCCATTCGCTCTGTTGAACACTTCCATTCAGTTTACACGTATGGCCCTGAGCTTCTGGTCACTGCTCATCCTAATTCTCCGCTCCATTTCCATTCCGAGCTCCATGCCCTCTCTCTCCAAGAGAGTTCCAATGAAACACAGTGAAGCTCGGGGAATATCCTCTCATCTGCTCATTAGATATTTAGCAACTTTCTGGATTGCACATCAGTTTCGGAGCAGAGCGATTTCCTCTCACACTCCAAACGCATACAAGTTTGTAGGTTATTTGACTTGGTATCATTGTAAATTGTCCCTAGTGTATGTAGGGCAGTACTTATGTGCAGGGATCACTGGTCGACGCGGACTTGGTGGGCCGAAGGACCTGTTTCTGTGCTCTATCTCTAAGATAAACTAATCTAAAGTTAACTCTAAACTGAACTAAAAAAACATAATTACTACTCTCATTTACTTCCCTAGATGGCTGTAGCAATGATTCGGCTCATCCCATTTACAACTCCCTGCCATTCCTTGTTTCAATTTGTTTCAAGACCATCCCTGCTACCACTTAGAATAACAGTCATCCAACACAGAAACATGTGCACCATGTGTATACTGACCACAAAGTACCTATCTATACCTATGCATGTGTGGGGGGCGGGGGAAATTTGTTTTAGTCTCTTCTTTCGAGTGACGCGGTGGGCCGAAGGACCTGTTTCCGCGCTGTATCTCAGAACTAAACTAAACTAATAGTTAATAGCAATAGCAATTGTTACTTTATTGTCACATATATTTAGGTAATGCTTTGTTTTGCATACAATCCAGTAAAACTATACAATAGTTTACTTTATAGATACAGCATGGAATACTGGGCCCTTTGGCCCACCAAGCCTGTGTTGACCAGCAATCACCCCGTACACTAGCACTATGTTACACACTTGGGACAATTTACAATAGCCAATTAACCGACAAACCTGTAAATCGTCGGGGGAAACCTGAGCACCCGGAGAAAACCCACGTGGTTACAGGGAGAAAGTACAAACCCCGTTCAAACTGCACCTGTAGTCAGGATCGAACCCGGGTCTCTGGCACTGTAATGCAGCAACTCTACCGCTGCGCCACTGTGCCGCCCATTCCTTATGCCAACATCTGTAATACCTGCAGTCTTTTCTGGCTCTGATGTAGGATGAAGAAGAAGCTGATGAAGCTGCAGCAAAGGATAGATTTCCTTGTTCTGCTCCCGGTGCATGTGACAATTAAACACTCTGGACTCTACAGAACATATCGAAACTGGTGGGAAATAGGTGACACATTGTCACGGCAATTAGTGTCACTCCAGGATCACGAGGGGCTGTGGATGCTGGAATCAGGAGCAAAAATCGAGCTCGGTGGGGCTTTACAACATAATGTGGAGCGAAATGGCCAGCTGACGTTTCCGGTCAAGATCCCACTGGATCCACTCCATCCTGTTGCTCCCACCCATCTCCCTATTTGGTTCCACATTTCACCTTCCTTTCTCATCCGCTTCCATCATCTGCGGCCCTCAGTCGCCTCCACCCATCATCCCCCTACCCTCTGTCACAATTTCCACCCTTACTTCCCCCACCTGAATCCATCTGTTAATCAACCTGCCCTCACCAAGACCCACCAGTCCTTTGTAATAACAAGGAACTCCATCCCTGGAGAACATGGATAAACAGGGATAAACTCCAGCATGTATTGTATTAACATATCCATGTTTTCCAGAGATACTGCCTGTCTCGTTGAGTTACTCCAACATTTTGTGTTTAAACCATCTATCACTTACCAACCACATCATAATCCAGGACCAGTCTCACCGCAGGCACTCTCTCATCACCCCTCTCCCATCAGGCAAGAGGTACAGAAGTGTAAAAATCCACCTGAACCTCCAGATTCAGGGACAGTTTCTTCCCAGCTGTTATTAAGCAACTGAGCCATCGTACCACCAACTAGAGAGCTGCCATCCACCTCACTGGTGAGGCTCGGACTATCGGTGCTGGCCTTTATCTTGCACTAAGTGTTGTTCACTTTATCCTACATCTGTACACTGTGGACAGCTTGATTGTAAGCATGCATAGTCTTTCCACTGACTGGATAGCGCACAACAAAAAAGGAAGACAGTATGGTGGTACAGTGGTAGAGTTGCGGCCTTACAACACTTACAGTCCCGGGTTCAATCCTGACATTCCTGTCTGTACGGCATTTGTACATTCTCCCCGTGACCACGTGAATTTTCCGTGGGTACTCCGGTTTCGACTCACACTCCAAAGACATTTGGGTTTGTAGGTTAAATTGGCTTATGTAATATTGTAAATTGTCCCTAGTGTGTAGGATAGTGTAGTGTTTGAGAATCGCTTGTCGGCGTGGACTCGGTGGGCTGAAAGGCCTGTTTTCACACGGCATCTCGAAACTAAACTAAAGTAAACTGTATCTGTAGACTATGGAAGGCTTGATTGTAATCATGTGTAGTCTTTCCACTGACTGCAGAGCATGCAACAAAAATGTTTTTCACTGTACCTCGGTACACGTGACAATAAACTGAACACAACTGAACTCTTCCCACCCCCCTCCCACTTACCTCTTATAATGACTCTCCCATCTACTCTTTCATTCCAGATCAGAGGTCCTGATTTGAAACATTGATTGTCCATTTCCCTTTACAAATGCTGTCGGACCCACTGACTTCCTCAAGGAGCTTATATTGTGCCACGCCATGGCTCATCCCTGACCTGCAAAGCTTGTCTGTTTGCAGTTTGCACATTCATCCTGTGACTGCACACATTTACTGTAGCTGCCCTGGTTTCCCCACAGCCTATAGAGATGTGTGGGTTGGTTAATGCTAACATTTGCCCCTAGTGTGGAGGTGCGTGGTGGCATTTTTGGAAGCTTGAGAAGAATAGGTTTATGGGGCAAATTAGAGGGGGGAATGGGATTTCTATATGAGCTGGACTCAATGGGATGAAGTCGTTTTTTTACACTTTAGGCTTTGGAGATATAGCACGGAAACAGGTGCTTCAGCCCACCAAGTCCGCGCCGACCAGCGATCATCCCATACACTAATACTATCCTACACACACTAGGGACAATTTATAATTTTACCGAAGCCAATGAACTGACAAACCTGCACGCCTTTGGAGTGTGGGAGGAAACCGGAGCACTCGGAGAAAATCCACGCAGTCACAGGGAGAATGTACAGACTCCGTACAGACAGCACCCGTCGTCAGGATCGAACCCGGGTCTCTGAGGCATTAAGGCAGTAACTTTACCGCTGCGCCACCGTGCTGCCCTTCTCCCAAGTTGTAGGAAATATGGAAAAGTATGATCCAGGGGAGAAACATAGAAACGTGGAAAATAGGTGCAGTAGTTAGCCATTCGGCCCTTCAAGCTAGTACCCTGTACCACCGTTCAATACGATCATGGCCGATCATCCAAAATCAGTACCCCGTTCCTGCTTTTTCCACATACTCTTTGATTCCATTAGCCCTAAGAGCTAAATGTAACTCTCTCATGAGATGTAAAGATGAAGGATACATATCAGCTATTTGATCTGATGTAGTTATAAAATGGGCAGAAAGAGATGAATGGTCCCAAATAATCATATCACTAAGTTACCCTCACTCTTTCAATCATAACAATGTGAAAAATGACAGACAATTGTTATTTCCAATTGATTCAATTTTGTGCAAAACACAAAGTGCTGGTAGAACACAGTGGGACAGGCATCATCTATAGAGCCAAGGGACAGGTGATGCTTTGGGTCGGGATCCAAAATGTCACCTGTCTATTCCCTCCACTGATGCTGTCTGACCCGCTGAGTTCCTCCAGCACCTTGTGTTTTGCTAAACATCTGCAGTTTCTTGTCTCTCTTGATTGCTATTTCACATCAGACATCAGGTTGAAAGGGTGTTACTGTGGTGCAGCTGGTAAAGATGGTAAAGCTGCTACCTCACAGTGCCAGAGACCAAGTTTGATCCTAATCGTCATCTCTGTCTGTGTGGAGTTTGCACGTTCTCCATTTGATTACGTGGGTTTCCTCCGGTTTCCTCCCGCATCCCAAAGACGTGCGGGCCTCGGTAAAAATCAAAATTGGCCCTCGTATGTGGGGAGTGCATGAGAAAATGGGACAACATAGAACTAGTGTGAATGGGTGATGAATGGTCGGCATGAACTCGATGGACAGAAGGGCCTGTTTCCATGCTGTAACTCTGAGCTAAACTAATCAAACTGAAAGTTTACTCCATATTTTGGGGAAATATTTCAATCTCGACCTCAAAATAATTGCTTTGCTTGTGAAATGCAACGTTGTCAGTCAGAGAGTCCTGAGAAGTGGTTTGCAATCTTAAAATATCACAGAAAGCACAAGAATAAAAGACAGCTACATACACATATTGATGAATGTTATTTTCAGAGATACAATGTGAGAATATAAGTACATTAACCGTGACACGATTATAAAGAACAGATACAAATAAAACAATTGAATGGGAACCATTTTGCCTGAGCGATTTGCTATTGTTTATTTGTTCAGATGAGAGATTAGTTATATCTCTCTGTTTGACTGGCATTTTAGAGATGGTCCCTTAATATCACTGCTGCAATTAAAGTTGGGAATTATACCCAGATGGCAGAAGCCAGACAACCCATGGGTTGCTGATTGCCTTCATAGATCCTGCTTTGTACAGACTGGAAAGCAGTTGGATGCCCCACAAGCACTTCTAACTCGAGGAAAGTGCTGCTAATAAATTTGAACAATTGTCAGAACCTGTTTGATGAAGCATTCGATACCCCTTGGTGCCCATTTCCGAAGACTATCACAATGACTAGAATTCACCCGTAAGCCAGAAGCTATCTTGAAGTTTGCAGTATCCCCCCCTAAAATGCTGCCTTAATAAGTGCAGTCCTTTGTCATCTAATTGAATGATGCAAATTTGCAGATGACACAAAGCTGGGTGGTAGTGTGAACTGTGAGGAGGATGCTATGAGAATGTAGGGTGACTTGGACAGGTTAGGTGAATGGGCAGATGCAGTTTAATGTGGATAAATGTGAGGTTATTCATTTTGGTGGCAAAAACAGGAAGGCAGATTATTATCTAAATGGGAAAAGTTGGGAAAAGGGGAATTACAACGGGATCTGGGGAATTACAACGGGTCATTGTTCATCAGTCAATGAAAGTAATCATGCAGGTAAAGCAGGCAGTGAAGAAAGCGAATGGCATGTTGGCCTTCATAACAAGAGGAGTCGAGTATAGGAGCTATTAGGGGAGTTTTGGTCCCCTAATTTGAGGAAGGACATTCTTGCTATTGGGGGAGTGCAGCATAGGTTTACACGGTTTAATTCCTGGGATGGCGGGACTGTCATATGCTGAGAGAATGGTGCGGCTGGGCTTGTACACTCTGGAGATTAGAAGGATGAGAGGGGTTCTTATTGAAACATATAACATTATTAAAGGTTTGGACATGCTAGAGGCAGGAAACATGTTCCCGATGTTGGGGGAGTCCAGAACCAGGGGCCACAGTTTAAGAATAAGGAGTGAACCATTTAGAACGGAGACGAGGAAACACTTCTTCACACAGAGAGTTGTGAGTCTGTGGAATTCTCTGCCTCAAAGGGCGCTGGAGGCCGGATCTCCAGATACTTTCAAGAGAGAGCTAGATAGAGCTCTTAAAGATAGCGGAGTCAGGGGATATGGGGAGAAGGCAGGAACGGGGTACTGATTGGGGATGATCAGCTATGATCACGTTGAGTGGCGGTGCTGACTCGAAGGGCCCACTCCTACACCTATTGTCTATTGTCTATTGATGCCCTACTATGGGCCCAGTATGACCAGGATTCAACCCCGACTACAGGTGATGTCTGTATGGAGTATGTACGCTCTCCCCGTGACCGCGTGGGTTTTCCCCGAGACCTTCGGTTTCCTGCCACACTCCAAAGAAGCACAGGTTTGTAGGTTAATTGGCTTGGATTTGTATACTTGGTACAAGTGTAAATTATCCCTAGTGTGTGTAGGCTTGTGTTAATGTGCAGGGTCGAGGGTTGCGGACTTAGTGAACTGAAGGCCCAGTTTCGGTGCTTTATCTCTAAGCTAAGCTAAATAACAATGGCCACATCTCCTACTTGAAGTATGGAGATTCCTTCAGTTTCATTAGTTTCATCAGTTTTATTAGTTTAGTTCTTTAGTTTAATTTAGTTTAGTTCTTTAGTTTAGTTGAGTTCCACTACAACTTTTGAAATCAAAATGTATTTATTCAACAGAGAAAATCTTTCAATCACCACCATGGAAATCATTAAATAACATTTCATCTTTGTCTAGACGCTGCACCTCAATTGGGCACGGGATTTTCGGACAGGGCAAAATTTTTGGAGGCCCGCGGAATGTCGGGACCAGCCCCGCACAACTCCATACACCTCCGCCGATCGAAGTGGGACCGGCCGTACGCCTACATACGCCTACATACGTACAAGGCCGTACGCCTCAAGCGACCACGTTTGGTCGCGCTAGACGCATGCAATCGCATGCTGGTGGGACAGGCCCTTACCACCCTATAAGTACAACAATGCTCTATAATACTGCCAGATTAGCTAGCTCACTTAATAGGCCTTTTTCACGGGGCGACTTGACGCAAGATGTAGCCAGAGTGAAGTGGTCGTGGTCTAGCACGATATCACACGATATAACGGGGGGGTAGACAAAGAGTTCCCACGGTACTCGGCATTTCTGTTATTTGTGCGAGTGACTTGTCCGTCTCCCGAGCTTTTCCGTTAAATCTTGAATGACATTGTAAACTGTCAAGTGTAATTAAATCATCACGTGGCACAAATGATGTCACTTTTTATTTCACACACTATAAATATCCTCCCTTGGTTGAATTGGTATATACACACACAAAGCAGAGTTTTACTGTGTATGTGGGAGACACAGATGGAGTGAGCACAGTTACTCGGTCTTTACTGTGTGTGGGAGAGGGGGAGAAATAGACGTACACTCACAGAGGCAGAGTCTCTCAGCCTGTGTGAGAGGGAGGGAGGGAGAGAGAGAGAGGCACATACAAGGTGGATGTGAAATCTCACCTGCCTGTTTCAGTGACAGACACCTGCCGCCAGTAAATGAAGCCACCCCCATCTGTCTCCCCCTCCTCTCCCTCGACTCCCCCACCTTTCCCTCCCAACTCCAGTCCCGTCCCGACCCCCTGGGAAACTGAAGGGAGCAACAATTAACTGCTGCCTTCCCGCTGAGTTAAAGAGTTCCCACGGTAGTAAGACAATGTTAGTTGCGGAGTAACTGGAGTAACTCAGCGGGCCAAGCAGCATCTCTGGAGAAAAGGAATAGATTCCATTTTTGGTCGGGACCCTTCTTCGGGATGATTGTAGGGGGGAACTGGAAGCAAGAAAAGACCGGGTCACATCAGGGCCAACAACAGATGACCTCAGCAGGGTATTTTGAAGAGGGGTCCCGACCCGAAATGTCGCCTAACCCTTTCCTCCAGAGATGCTGCCTGACCCACTGAATCACTCCAGCACTTCATGTCTATATTTGGTTCCCTGATATGCCAATTGTTGGCTAGGGATAGTGTGATCCCCAGAGGGTACCAGCGTTGCAAACCTTGGACTGGTTAACCGACAATTACTGCATGGGGGAGGGGAGGGGGGGGGGGGGGGGGGGGGGGGGGAGGGGGGGGGCGGGGGAGAGGGGGGGGTGGGGGGGGGGGGGGGGGGGGGGGGGGGGGGGGGGGGGGGGTGGGGGGGGGGGGGGGGGGGGGGGGGGGGGGGGGGGGGGGGTGGGGGGGGGGGGGGGGGTGGGGGGGGGGGGGGGGGGGGGTGTGGGGGGGGGGGGGGGGGGGGGCTTTGGGGTGGGGGGGGGGGGGGAGAGAGTGTAAGTTACCTAAAATTAAATAATTCAATGTTCATTGTGAGCACGGACACAAAATGTTGGTGTAACTCAGCAGGTAAGTCAGATCTGGGAAGAAAAACATAAAAAGCTGGAGTAAGTCAGCGTGTCAGGCAGCATCTCTGGAGAAAAAGTATAGGTGGCGATTCGAATCGGAACCCTTCTTCAGACATCCTAATCGGAATTGAGTCTGAAGATGTGTCTCGTCCCGAAACATCACCTATTTTTCTCCAGAGATGCTGCTTGACTCGCTGAGTTACTCCAGCTTTTTGTGTCTGTCTTCGTTTTAAACCAGCATGTGCAGTTCACTCCTTTACACGGGTCTCTGGAGAACATTGATTGGGAGCGTTCCGGACCCTGCTTCGGAAAGGCATCGATCGCTGGTGGGCGAGGACTCCGAGCTGTATCTCTCAAAGAAGTACATGTGAAAAATTTCTCACAGACCATAAAAATGCGGGACCTTTCAGTAAAGTCCCTTTTAAAGATTATAGTTATTTTCTTGAATCTCATTAACATAACTTATGAATAAGTTGATGTCCATATGCGGATTCAAATCTTTATTTTTTAAATTCAATCCCACAGAAGACAATTTTTACTCACCTTCTGTCCCCTCTGTCCAGCTTCCGGGTTCACCGTTCACAGGAGTTCCCACGGTAACCGCAAGAGTCAGTACGGATATCGCACTGGCCACTACGTGCATATAATGTTGCAATGTTCAACCACAAGTGTACAAGTCACTCTTGGAGAAATTCAAGCTTGTTTGAATTTTCTCCCGAGTCAGCAAGTTACACGAGTACCTGCCGTTAGCGCCACGGTGGTCCACGAATGCCGTACGGTTATCGCAAGAGGTTCCCACGATGTTCAACTTTGGTTAACTCTTGCGTCAAGTCGCCCCGTGAAAAAGGGGTTTAAGATATTGTGTTTGCGAACAGCTTTACTTTAGAGCTTCATTAATACAGATAACTAATAATAGTGTAATTGGTTAAACTATCTATGCAGCGCATCTCATTAGGGGAAGGCAGGCTAAGTGAAGGAAGAATTCCTTGGCAAAGCTATGCTTGTGCTTTAACAGGAAGAAGAGGCAAGGAGCAGAGTGATTAACATCTTCTGTAGTTCCCCTCTTCCAAATATTTATTTCTTCCAGGATATCTGCCCCTTACTACCACACCGCTCCTTCATGACCACACAAACATAATTCAGCTCATATTGTTAAGACGTACAAGTATGTCGGTAAATTGGCTTGGTAAATGTAGAAATTGACCCTAGTGTGTGTGTGTAGGATAGTGTTCATATGCGGGGACCACTGGTCGGCGTGGACTCGGTGGGCCGAAGTGCTTGTTTCCGCGCTGTAGCTGTAAACTAAACTAAACCTCGATTCAACTGTGAACGTGCAAGGAAATACATTCTGAGCTCCACTGGCACTTCTGCTGAGACTTTGTGGTTCGTTGCAGCCTATACGTTCAAGATTATCTCTCTGGGAAACACGGTCCAGGTGGAACAGCTCCGACATCTGTTGACAGTCAGTTACGAGATCGCGGCCCGCTTAAATAATGACCTCCCTTTAACCAACAACTGTTCAGCAACCAGCCGACTTCCCTAGTGAATCATCTACAGCCATGATTGACTTTCTGAAATGTTTTTTTAAAAAGGTAGCCCGCAGCATGGAGAGTCTACATTACATCCACTGAAATGAAGGGGAAACCAACTACCTCCTCTCAATCTGTGGGGGACTGAGTTGCCACAAGTGGGAAATTAATGACTCATCTAGCTTGGGAACAAGGCACACAGATCCATAGATCACACATCCTCTCTGGCATCTTTGGGAAGAGACCATTCCCTAACTAGTTAACTCTTCCCATCCCACCCAAACCATACCCTCCCCAGGTACTTTCCCCAGCAACTGCAGGAGATGCACCACCTGCCCCAATACCTCCTCCCTCAACTCCATCCAAGGACCCAAATAGTCCTTTCAGGTGAGGCAGAGGTTCAATTGTATTTCCTCCAACCTCATCTACTGTATCTGCTGTTCCAGGTGAGGACTCCTATATATTGGCGAGACCAAGCGCAGGCTCGTCGAGCACCTCCACTCAGTCTGCCTGGGCCTACGTGATCTCCCAGTCGCCAAACACTTTAACTCCCCTCCCATTCCCACACTGACCTTTCTGTCCTGGGACTCCTCCACTGTCAGAGTGATGCTAAACACAAATTGGAGGAATAACATCTCATATTTTGCTCGGGAAGATTATAACCCATAGGTATGAATATTGATTTCTCTAATTTCATGTAATCCTTGAATCCCCTCTATCTCCGTCCCTCTCCCACCCTCGTCATCCTACTAGTTTCACCGCTCTCCATATTAGTTTCACTGTTTGTATCCACTCGTTATCACCTTTCCCAAAGCCAGCAATGGACCATTGTGGGCTCCACCTTTTCTCGATTATCGTTGCTGGCTTTGATTTGTTCTTTTCATACCTTGCATTCATTTCTTCTTTGTACCTTTTCATATCTCTGGTTTCCCGCTCCCCTGATCCTCAGTCTTAAGTAGGGTCGTGACCCAAAACGTCACCTATTTCTTTTCTCTCAAGATACTGCCTGACCTGCCAAGTTACTCCAGCATTTTGTGTCTATCTTCGGTGTAAACCAGCATCTGCAGTTCATTCCTACACATTTTAAAGTAAGACATCTGGCTCAAAATAGAAGCTAAAAAAAACCTTGCTATTTTTGACTGTTACAAGGTCAAAGAAACCTTGTGATTGACGCACTTTGGAGCACTTTACCAGGTTAAAAGGTAGATGATTGTTGTTGAAATTGTACTGGGATTAGGCCACAGAATAGATGGAATCCCATTTACTGGCTGTAAATCCTGTAGGACTTCTGAAAAAGGAAGTGAATGTGAAATCAATGGAAATAATTATCGGCAAAGTGTAAATCTTCTGCCTAAGGAGATGCCCTTATTCCATTCCCGCACCATGACCAACATCATCACTCCAGATTCGCAAATTCACAATAAATATTGTACCAAAGAAACCTGGCCTTCTCATGTTGGAGAAAAAAGGGGACAAGTTTAATTTGGAGAAGTACAAACAGAAACATAGAAAATAGGTGCAGTAGGCCATTTGGCTTTTTGAGCCAGCAACGCCATTCAATATGACCATGGCTGACCATCCAAAATCAGTACCCTGATCCTGCTTTCTTCCCATATCCCTTGATTCTGTCCTGGACTATGTGGAGTTGAATCGAAGGCATATGGTGTGCTTGCCTTTGTTGGTTAAGGCATTGAGTGTGCGAGTCAGGATAATCAGATGCAGCTTTGGAGTATCGCGTGCAGTTCTGGTCACTGCATCACATGATGTGGAGGCTTTGGAATGAATAGGGCGTAGATGTTATCCATATGGATTTTAGTGAGACATTTGGTAAAATCCCCCATGGTAGATTGATACAGAAGATTAAGATGCATGGGATTAACAATGACTTGGTAGTATGGATTCAGAACTACCCTTACAAGCAGGTGGCAAGGTGGCGCAGTGGTAGAGTTACTGCCTCACATCGTCAGAGACCCTGGTTCGATCCTGATTACGGGTACTGTCTGTATGGAGTTTGTATGTTCTCCCCGTGACCGCGTGGGTTTTCTCCGAGATTTTCGGTTTCCTCTCACACTCCAAAGACATATAGGTTTGGAGTTTAATTGGCTTGGCATAAATGTAAATGTAAATCATCCCTGATGTGTGTAAGATAGTGTTATCCTACGGGTATCGCTGGTCGGTGTGGACTCGGTGGGAAAAGGGTCTGTTTCTGCACTGTATCTCTAAACTAAATTAAACTAAACTAAACTAAACTAAACTAAACTAAACTAAAGACAGAAAGTTGCGGAAGGATAATATTCAGGCTTGAGGTCAGTGACCAGTGGAGTTCCAGAGGAATTTGTGCTGGGATCTTTGTTGTTTAGCTCTATCTTTTTGTATGTTGGGTATCTCGGTGGCCCAGCATGTGGCGGTGAGACTCATAAGTGATAGGAGTAGAATTAGGCCATTCGGCCCATCACGTCTACTCCGCCATTCAAACATGGCTGATTGACTGGAGTGTTTAAACTGGGTCCCAACTATGCAGGTAGGTGTTCAGCCTAACGCTGAGGTATTTCAGTGGGTCAGGGAGTGTGCAAGGAAGGCTGTGGTCTCAACCAGGGAGGTGCTTGCATTGATAATTACTGAACCAGAGCCTTTCCGATCCACTCTGTATCGTGGCTTACACTTCCAGACCTAGGCCCAAATGATCTCTACTATATTTGGAGACACAAGGAACTGCAGGTACTGGAATTTTGAGCAAAGCAGAATGTGCTAGAGAGTGATCACGATGGCCCAGTGGTAGAGTCGCCACAGTGGTAGAGCGAATGCAGCGCCGGAGAAGCGGGTTCGATCCCCACTACGGGCGCTGTCTCTACGGAGTTTCTACTTTCTCTCCGTGACCTGCGTGGGTTTTCTCCGAGATCTTCGGTTTCCTCCCACACTCCAAAGACGTACAGGTTTGTATGTTAATTGGCTTTGGTAAATGTAAAATTTGTCCCAAGTGGGTGTAGGATACTGTTAATGTGGGGGGATCACTGGTCGGCGTGGCCCCAGTGGGCCGAAGGGCCTGTTTCCGCGCTGCATCTCTAAACTAAACAAAACTAAATTCAACTGATCAGTCAGCGTAAGGGGAGGGAATGGATTGGTGATGTTTCATGTCGGGACCCTTCTTCAATCTGTCTCGACTTCCTATGGCCTCTTCTTCCCCCTTTCTTCCCACCCTTTCCCCCTTCTTCCCATTGGAGAATATTTCCGTGCTCTCGATCATCATGTTTCCTTTCCCTCCCACCCACCGCCTCTCTCACCTGCACGTCATCAGCTCTTTCCCCACTCTGGAAATCTGCCTTTATTCCCTGTACAGACACATTCTCATTCACCCATTACTTATTGTGATTATCGACACATTGCAGAATCAGCAAGTCTGTGCTCTCTACATAATATTCCCTTGCCCATTTTGAAAAAAATATTCCAAATTATTAACTCCAAATCTAATTATTATAGTTAATACTCCAAATAATGGAGGTAATTGTACTCTGTTGCAATTGTATGCAGTGGATAAAATATATGGAACCGAGTACAAATTAATCCATTATACCAGTAAAATGGAGAGATAAGTGTGGCCCGTCCCCTGCTGCTATGCATAGGTGATTGCCCCGTCAGCCTTCCAGTTCATCTGGGGTTCAAATATGGACCGGTGACGATGGATGACGATGCACAAATCAGCAGACAATGGGGGTAAAAGGATGCCCAACATCGCCCTCACCCCAATGGCCACCTTCGTGTGCGGCTGCATCAGGCTGAACAAGTTTGTACTTTCTACATGACATCCCATGTTGTCTTTGCCAGTAAAATGGAGACATAATGAATTGCAAAGTGCTGGAGAAAATCAGTGGGTCAGGCAGCATCTGGGGAGAGAATGGACAGGCAGTGTTTTGGATCTGAACCCTTCTTCACACTGAATCAGTCTGAAGTAAAGGGCCTGTCCCACTTGCGTGACCAAATGTCTGGCGCGACTAAACGTGGTCGCTTGAGGCGTATGGCCGCCCGGGGCCGTTCCCACTTAGAATCGTGGAGGCGTATGGCGTTGTGCGGGGCTGGTCCCAACATCGCGCGGGACTCTGAAAATCTTGCACTGTCTGAAAATTTTGCGCGCCAACGGCCTATCGGCACGCAGGTGCATTGCGGTCGTATGCAGCGTCTTGACGGCGTATGCCTAGCGCATGGCGTTGAGCGATGACATCGTCGCCCGGCGTGACCTTGCGCGATGACGTCACCGCCCGACGCCGTGCCACGCCCAAATTCAGTCGGCCCGCCTCCTGCCCAGCTGATTGGTGAGTATGACGCAAATGGCGTCACGCGCGAACAGCACGAACTTACCGCGTACTTAGCGCAAACTTCGCGTGAACTCCGCTTCTGTTTGGTCGCTCCCTTTAGGTCCTGAAACAAAACGTTACCCATCCATTCCTTCAGCATATGCTGCTTGGCCTGCTGAATTCACAGTATTTCATGTTAGGTCTCACCAGTGTTAACCCATTGAAAATAAATAGGTTAGACTCTGAGGTAAAAATAGTTAGTTTGACGAGTTGGTCATTCCTGTCTTTAGGTTTTGTATATATTCCTTGAGTATTAAGTTTTCAAGTATAATGTCAACATTAGTTATTTGCACTGGAGTGAGACAATTCTTGAGTTTACTGCTGGACTGTGATATTCAAAAAATATGCATTCACGAGTAAAATAAATATTCAGGCTTCATCTGCTGCAGGTATAAATGGTTGCAAGAAATGTCAGCCTTCATTGTGCTTTATTGAAGATCGGACAAAGATAGAACGCCAAGAAGACTAGTGACTATTGTGGAGAAGCCAGCCAAGCATAGAAATGTGATCTGAATGTTCATCAGTGAATCACTAAATCAATGTTACAGCCAATTTATAACTTCATAGCTGATTATCTGCAGTAATGCCAGGGTGCTCTGAGATCATGGTGTTCTGTGTGAAAAGCTCACGGTACAATAACCTTGGAAATTATTATAGGAACAAGGAATGCATAGAATGTAAATGCATTCGCCACAAGGCAAAGTGAATCATTGCAAGCTTACTCCATTAGGTGCATTCATGGGTGCTGCACACCACAATGCCTTTCTTTCTCTCCTGCTGTAAAGCTTCAAATTCCAGACCCATTTTTCTTTGTATTTATCTAATTCTCGAGTCCTGCTTTTAATTGTTTCCCGACTGCATTTTGTTCTGTGACGTGCGGTCGTACCTCAGGAAGATAACAGGGCCAGAAAGCTGCATTGCAGATAGACACAAAAAGCTGGAGTGACAACCTACCTGATCTCCCGGTTGCAGGACAGCTTTAATTCTCCTTCCCATTCCTACGCAGACCTTTCTGTCCTCGGTCTCCTCCATTGTCAGCGTGAGGCTAAACGCAAATTGGAGGAACAGCATCTCATATTTAGCTTGGGCAGCTTACAGCCCTGTGGTATGAACCTTGATTTCTTTCACTTCAGGTAGCCCT
This sequence comes from Leucoraja erinaceus, assembly GCF_028641065.1. Taxonomy (NCBI): domain Eukaryota; kingdom Metazoa; phylum Chordata; class Chondrichthyes; order Rajiformes; family Rajidae; genus Leucoraja; species Leucoraja erinaceus. The sequence goes on along the minus strand of NC_073402.1, from coordinate 5,067,260 downwards.
GGCATTCCCTCTCTCTCCATTCCTCCCCCACCCAAGTCACACCAGCTTCTCATTTTCCACCTACAAACAGCTAACAATGGCCTGTTTCCTTTACCATTGTTACTTTTCTGCATATCTTTTATTCATTATTCGTTATCTCTCCACATCACCGTCTATATCTCACGTTACCCTTATCCCTAACCAGTCTGAAGAAGGGTCTCGACCCGAAACATCACCCATTCCTCCAGCTTTTTCTGTCTATCTTCAGTTTAAACCAGCATCTGCAGTTCCTTCTTACACATTTCAGCTGCAGACCAATGCTTAATATCTCAGGATGCCTCAAGAAAATCAACGGGGCTATCTATGAAATGAGAGTGAGCCGTGTACATTTGATCATTTTAACTATGCCTGTGTTTCATCACAGACTCGCATCACAGACTTCATCACTGGTTCCCCCCCCCCCCCCCCCCCTCCCCCCCCCCCCCCCCCCCCCCCCCAATCTATAAGATTTGCAATTCAGTCAGCACGGTGGCGCAGCGGTAGAGTTGCTGCCTTAAGCGCCTGTCTCACCAGCATGCGAATGCATGTGGCGAGTGCGACCAAACTGTAAGCGGGGGCCGCGCGGAGGTCGAGTGGTCCCGTACGAGTTGACGTGAAGTTCGCGCTAGGCGTACGCCGTCAAGACGCTGCGGACGGCGTCGAGACATTGCGCATGCCCGTCGAGGCGGTGCGTATGGCCTCAATGCGGCTGCGAGCCGGCAGGCCGTTGCCGCGTGGGATTTTTGGACAGTGTCAGTTTTTCGGAGCCCCGCGCGATGTCGGGACCAGCTCCGCACAACTCCATACAGTTCCGGCGATCGAAGTGGGACTGGCCCCGCGAGGCCGTACAGCTCAAGTGACCACATTAGGTCGCACTTGCCGCATGCAGTCGCATCGGACAGGCCCTTTACAGCCAGTAGACCTGGGTTCAATCCCGACTACAAATGCTGTTTGTACGGAGTTTGTACGTTCTCCCTTAGAAACATAGACATAGAAACATAGAAATTAGGTGCAGGAGTAGGCCATTCGGCCCTTCGAGCCTGCACCGCCATTCAATATGATCATGGCTGATCATCCAACTCAGTATCCCGTACCTGCCTTCTCTCCATACCCCCTGATCCCCTTAGCCAGAAGGGCCACATCTAACTCCCTCTTAAATATAGCCAATGAACTGTCCTCAACTACCCTCTGTGGCAGAGAGTTCCAGAGATTCACCACTCTCTGTGTGAAAAAAGTTCTTATCTTGGTTTTAAAGGATTTCCCCCTTATCCTTAAGCTGTGACCCCTTGTCCTGGACTTCCCCAACATCGGGAACAATCCCTTGACCTGTGTGGGTTTTCTCTGAGATCTTTGGTTTCCTCCCACACTCCACAGATGTACAGGTTTGTAGGTTAATTGGCTTGGTATAAGTGCAAAGTGTCCCTAATGTGTGTAGGATAATGTTAATGTGCGAGGATCATTGGTCAGCCTTGGTGGGCCTAACGGCCTGTTTCCGCACTGTATCTCTCAACTAAACAGTCATAAATAAAGGCTTTAAATGTCCAAGTGCAGCACTGAAACCTTTTGTAATGCTAATAATCAGAAACTGTGTTATTAAATGCCATTCAAAGGAGTACTTCAGCAAAGCGCATAAATGTAAAGGCTCCAACTCTGATCCTGGCTGTGTCGATGAAAGACTCGCTGGTTTATAAATAGAATTTCATGTTAATGTCTCGTCAGCTGTTTTCAACAAAAGAGACACAGGTGAGGACATTTTGAAGTTTGTACTTTTCCACCCAAAATGTAACTCCACGGTGTATGTGTAATCTATTGAAACTGCTTTTAGTTTAGAGATACTGCATGGAAACAGGCCCTTCAGCCCACCGATTCTACGCCGACTATCAATCACCCATTCACATTAGTTCTATGTTATCCCACTCCCTGCACACAATGGGAAATTTACAGAGGCTAATTAACTTACAAACCTGCACGTCTTTGAGATGTGGGAGGAAATCGGAGCACCCGGAGGAAACCCACACAGTCACAGGGAGAATGTGCAAACTGCACACAGACAGCACCCGAGGTCAGACTTGAACTCGATCACTCACAGCTGAGTCACTGTGCCATCCTCACCTCACAGAAGTGTGACCTCATTGTAATATCTAAACTGTGTTTGACCATTTCAAATGCAATTTGAAATTGTGATATTTTTACATATTAAAACTCCAATAGTCTTTACGCTGTTAGACACTGCAACCTCCAAATAAGCTATGAACTACATAATAATTGTTATTATTGCACTATTATTGTTTGTTTTTTATGTGTTCGTATGTGTGCACACACTTTTTTTTCTTGTTTACAATATACTATGTTTACATATTCTGTTGTGCTGCTGCAAGTACGAATATCATTGTTCTATCTGGAACATATGACAATAAAACACTCTTGACTCTTGAATCATAAATTTCAAAAATCCTGATGGCTTCGCATTTGGGTTCTATTGTTCTATTTTATGTTTCCCTTTAAACTTGTCTGGTTCAGTGTGAAATGTATTACACTACTGTGTAGCATCTAATATTTGGGCGGCACAGCCTCGCAGCACAGACGACCAGAGTTTGATCATAACCTCATCTGCTGTCTGTGTGGAGTTTGCGCAAAGTCCCTTTGACCGTAGGAGTTTGCTTCAGATGCTCTGGTCTCCTCCCACATCCTGAAGACGTGTGGGGTTTGTAGGTTATTTGGAAACCTCTGTATAATTGCCCCTAGTGTGTAGGGAGTGAATGTGAAAATGGATTCACATAGAACTAGTGCGAACGTGTGCTGGTCGCCATGGACAATGACCCTACCAAAGACCCTATTTCTGTGCAGTATCTCGAAACTAAACTAAAACAAAACAAGTTTAAAGTATCCTATTAAACTTGGAAGTTATCGGGAGTAACTATTGGGTTGTAATAGTAACTTCCAATAGTGTATTATTGACAGTAATATCCAATAGTCTACCAATATCCAAATAAAGACAGCCCAGTGGTGCAGTAGTAGAGTTGCTGCCTTACAGCGCCAGTGACCCAGGTTCAATCCTGACCACGGGTACTGACTGTATGGAGTTTGTATGTTATCTGACCTGCGTGGGTTTCCTCTGGGTCCTCCGGTTTCCTTCCACACTCCAAAGACGTACAGTTTGTAAGTTAATTGGATTTGATAACAATTGTAAATTGTCCCCAGTGTGTAGGATTGTACTAGTGTATGGGGTGCCAGGTTATTAGAGTTTCGATGTTGTTTCAAACAAGCTGCCTGTGTGGAGTTTGTATGTTCTCCTTGTAACTGCCTAGGTTTTCTCTGGGCGCTCCGGTTTCTCCCAAATGTTGTATGTTCGCAGAACATACAAACTCTGTACAGACAGCACCCATAGTCAGGATCGAACCCAGGTTGCTTGCGTTGTGAGGCAGCAACTCTACTGCTGCGCCACCATGCCACCCCATATTCTCTAGGTGGAGGTCAGTTTATAACACACAAGAGAAGAGAGAAAGGGAGGGATATCCTTGTCTCAGCTGTAATGCAAAGGTTACTATAATCACTCAACATCACGGCAATTACTTCACTACAGTAAGAAATTCTTGCATTTGTAATGTATTAAATTCCATCTGCAAAGCTGACAGTACTTAAATTATTGATCCACTGAAGCCACGGGAGAGCATGGGAAGACATAGAGAGAGACAGTTTAATCCTGATAGGATTCATAAATTCATAAGTGATAGGAGCAGAATTAGGCCATTCGACCCATCAAGTCTATTCTGCCATTTAATCATGGCTGATCTAACTCTCCCTCCTAACCCCATTCTGCTGCATTCCCCCCCATAACCCCCATGTTGCTGAGAGAAACAAAGGAGGAAGTTTGATACGGCTGGGCCATAATTATCCAAATATGTTCATTCAGGGGTGGTGACAGTGAACTGGAAAACTATAAATATATTATTTTCATTCAAATCAAGACGTCGAAACAAACCCTGTAACCATTGTGTAGAAAGGAACTGCAGATGCTGGTTTAAACCGAAGATAGATACTGTAGATGGTTTATGCATGCAACCAATAATATAGCTACCTCAGTACCACTAACCACGTCTTAGTTATCAAGTATAATCACACTCTCTCTCCAGCACGGTGACAGACTGCGTACAGTTAGTGCTGGATCATGTTTAATCTGTGTGTTTATTAAAGCGTTAAAGTAAAGTTACAAGTGTGTCAGATTCACTTCTTTACAGATACAAAACAATGAAGTAACTCAGCAGGACAGGCAGTATCTCTGGAGAGAAGGAATGGGTGATGTTTCGGGTCGAGACTCTTCCCTGTGACTATAGACTCGATAGAGAACAATCTAGAAAAAAATAAGCCTGAGATAGAGTTAGCAATGCCTTGAATGAACGTGGGCCACTTAAAAATACCCATTCCTTTTCCTCTGAAGGAAAAGTGTGTCTATTTACGTTTTTTTAGTATAAAGCACTAATTTTCCAGCAACTGGTGGTGCGGAGCCTCCTTTAATCTGGATAGAATTACGAGAGCGCACGTGAAACCCCCCCCACCCCAGATGTCCCCCCCATAATGTGGCTCCTGGGCAAGGTGAGGCAGCTGATCACAACCACATTTGATCTTCCGATCGGTGGGTGGAATTTTCCCCCCTAGGGCTGGGGCTCTGGAACTCCGGCCCGGCCAGAGCCGGCAGATCCATTCCCGTAGTCGACTTACAACGCTGACTTTGCGGGCCGGTATCTCGCCCCCCCCCCCCCCCCCCCCCCCCCCGAGGCCGTGACATCTGTTGGTCCAGCAAAATGGATAGAAAAGGAAAGGAAAGACAAAACCTGGTGAAATAGAATGAGGTGATTGATAAAAGTACTAATAATGACACGAGGAAAACCCGTGTTTCTGCCAGCAAGTGAATAGAATCAAAAGCAGAGAAGTGGGACTTGAGAGCCTGAGCTGGAGAGAAAGATTGCGAAGGCCAGGACTTTATTCCTTGCAGTGCAGGAGACTGAGTTGTGATCTTATAGAGGTGTATAAAATAATGAGGGGAATTAATAGGGTGAATGTACAGGTTACTTTATACCGGATAGGGGAATCAAGAACCAGAGGTTTAAGGTGAGTGGGGAAAAGATTAACAGGAATTGAGGACCCAGGACTCAGAAGGTGGTGGGTATATGAAAAGAGCTGCCAGAGGAGGTAGCTGAGGCAGGTACTATAACAGAATTTAAAAGACACTTACTCAGGTGCATGAATAGGAAAGGTTTGGATGGAAATGGGTCAAACGCTGGCAAATAGGACTAACTTAGATGGGATATTTTGTTTGGTATGGATGAGTTGGGCTGAAGGGGCTGTTTCTGTGCTGTATGTGTCCACAACTATGAGAAAGGATGGCATTTTAGATGGAACAATGCTGATTCAGAGGAATAGACTTATATAGTCATAGGCTCTTTGGCCCAACTTGCCCTCGCCAGCCAACATGACCCAGTTACACTAGTCCCACCTGTTGTAATAAAATAACTGAGCTTGTACTGCTCAATACTTCCTGATAAATTCCATCTGCTCTGACAACTATGTTCAAATAGCCAGATGATGAGTGTTGAACAATTTGTTTTTGGAAAATCAATCATTTTAATCTTCTCTCTCAGTAATTGTATCCTGTCCATTTGTTGGTAAGGCTTTCCCCTTCATCTTCAGCTAAGTAATTATAGGTCTACCTCAACCAATATCCCACTTACTTTCAAATAAGTATTAATTCCAAATGCTTAGGCTAAGTGAAAGGGACACAAAACTCAGTGGGGTCCTCTGCAAACTTACCTCATCTGAGAACTATTTTTATTACAGGAAGTATATATGGTTAAACAAAACTGAGCTGCATCCAGTGTTCCTGCCCAAAGCAAGATGTTCTTTAGCCTTTGAGAACATTGATTACAGCTCTCAAGATTGATTCCTGATATGAATTGTTTTTAGTGGGAGAAGAATGGACCTATATTCTCTGGGTTTAAGCAGCTACCTTATAGCGACTGAGTCCAGGGCTTCGATCCTGACCATGGGATCTGTCTGTATGCAGTTTGTACGTTCTCCCTGTGGCAGTATGGGGTTTTTCTGGGTACTCTGGTTTCCTCCCACATTTCACAGACGTGCAGATTTGTAGGTTAATTGGCCTCCATAAATTGCCCCTAGTGTGTAGAATAGAACTAGTGTATGGGTGATCATTGATCAGCACAGACTTGCTGGGCCAAACAGCCTGTTTCCATTCTGCATCTCTAAACTTAAACCTAAATGAAAAATAATCTAATTTAAAATATATATAAGGTGAACCCTAGCAATAACGGACCTCTATGCAGCAGATTTTGGTTCTGGCGGACCGAGGCTCCAGTTACACTTCCACTCCACCACTGCCAGATAGTTTAGTTTGGTTTACTTTATTGTCACGTGTACCGAGGTACAGTGAAAATCTTTTGTTGCATGCTAACCAGACAGCGGACAGACAAGACATGATTACAATCTAGCCACCCACAATGTACAGATAGATACATGATAAGGGAATTATGTTTAGTGCAAGGTAAAGAGAGTAATGCCCGATCAAAGATAGTCTGAGGGTCCCCAGTGAGGTGGATAGTAGTTCAGCACTGGTCTCTGGTTGCGGCAGCAGCAGGGATGGTTGAGTTGCCTGATAACAGTTGGCAAGGAACTGTCTCTGAAGCTCACCCAGTGAGATGGCGATGGGTGACGTACTTGCAGTTGTGGAGGCGAGAGAGGGAGCAGCATGAAGGTGGAGTGAGTACCGAGCCCGTCCCCGGCATCGTGTGTGGAGCCGGGGGCTCTGGGGCTCCCCGGCTTATGATCCCCGACCAACAGATGTCACGGCCCACGGGTTTAAACCCCACCTACATCCCCAAAACCACGTTTCATCATAAGTTCATAAGTGATAGGAGCAGAATTAGGCCATTTGGCCCATCAGGTCTATTCCACCATTCAATCATGGCAGATCTATCTTTTTCTCTCAACCACATTCTCCTGCCTTCACCCCATAACCCCTGACACAGCATAATAATCAAGAATCTATCAATCTCCGCCTTAAAAATATCCATTGACCACATTCACTCTATCCAGACCTTTCACTATTCGGTAAGATTCAAAGAGGTTCCCCCCTTATCCTTCTAAATTCCAGCGAGTACAGGCCCAGTGCATTGAAACACTCATCATATGTTATCCCTCCCGGCCTTGGGTTAAACTTTACCACACCTCACCCAGTTATAGCGGACAAACGGTTATAATAACGGACACCATCCTCTCTCTCATGCTCCATTATTGCGTGGATTTACTGTATATAATTCTTGCAGAATGACAGAGCAATCTCAAGAGGCTGAATGACCTAACTTTCTTCTATTCCCAATGTTCATCTGAGCCGAACTGTGTCAGAGACCTGAAAATGACAGTGGACAAACCTTTTACCAGAAGAGAAAATTAAGGCCACCCATTCATTAGCACTGACAAATGGACTTTGCCTTGGATACTTAATTTCAGAAGGTCGTTGGATAGTGACATGATTTATTACAATGAGATGAATTGGTTTTGGGATTAGACTTTTGAAAGTAGGGCCTATTTTTCATTAATGCATAAAGGTTCTGATAAATGGACTCCGAACCATACGGCATTGTGTTAAGATAAGCAAAACGTAACTTTATATATTACTTTCGCAAACTCAAAAGGTCCCAATGCACTCTAAATCCAGACATCAGTTGTAATAGGGAAAGACAGCAGCTAATTGAACACAGTTACCACAAAAAGCAATGAGATAATAACCAGATAATCCTCCATGGCCAGAGTGAGCACCACCAGAAATTGGAGGAACAGCACCTCATATTCCGCTTGGATGGACTGCATCCTGGTGGCATAAACATTGAATTCTCCCATTTCCGTTAGCCCTTGCTGTCTCCTCTCCTTCCTAGCTCTTCCTCAGCCCTCGGGCTCCTCCTCCTCCTTTTTCCTTTCTTCTCCCCCCACCACCCACCAGTCTGAAGAAAGATTTTGGCCCGAAACGTTGCCTATTTCCTTCGCTCCATAGATGCTGCTGCACCCGCTGAGTTTCTCCAGCCAAGAGATGTAACACATTCTACTTAAGGGGGTAGACACAAAATGAGAAATCAAGACACTTCTTTGATCCGAAACATCACTCATTCCATCTCTCCACAGATGCTGCCTGTTCCGCCATGTTACTCCAGCATTTTGTCTATCTTTGGTTTAAACTAGCATCTGCAGTTCCTTGCTACACATACCTCTTAAGGGGGTGACCCCTTACATTATATATCCTCTTGACCAAGATTTCCCCCATAACAGAATATATTCCATCACCATCGTCCCAGAGAAAATCCATGTGGTCACATGGAGAATGTACAAACTCCATACAAGCAGCACCCGTGGTCAGGATTGAACCTGTTTCTCTGGAGCTGCAAGGCAGCAACTGTGTAGCATTAGACCCCACAATGCTCATGGTAGCAGGTCAAACATGGGCAAGGAAGGCTCCACTCGATCACCGCCTGCTGTCCTCTCTCAGTATTTCCAGGGAGATAACTCCTTGAAGAGGCACTGAAATAGCACGAGAATAGAAAGCACTCTGGAGGCGGATGTCAATAAACATTACCAAGAGGATAGCACCATTACGGATTCAGTTGGCCAAGTCCTCTTAAACATAGCTGCCAGAGCGGGTCTTTGTCAAATAAGGTGTGAACTAAAAGCCCTGTCCCACTGTACGAGTTCATTCAAGTGCTCTCCAGAGTTTAAAAACAAATCAAACTCGTGGTAAGCACATAGAATGAACGTAGCAGGTACGTTGGAGCTCGGGGACGTCTCTTAGCGGCTCGTAACGTTAACAGCAGGTACTTGGGAAGACTCGTTAATGGCAGGTAAGCTCGGGAGGACTCGTGAAGATTTTTCAACATTGAAAAATGTCCACGAGAGCCCCGAGTACCTGCGAGCAGCCATTACCATAACTCTCCGAGTTCGAATCAGGGCAAACTCAGGAGAACTCTTTGAATGAACTCGTACAGTGGGACAGGGCTTTAACACCTGGGATAAACTTACTTGATCTTTCCTTCACCAAACTCGTTCACTTTGAAAGCCTCCACAACCAGCCTCTGGAACAGCTTGTTCACCTCTATTATCAGGCTTCGGAATGGTTCTTTCATAAACCAGGGTACTGTCTGATTCAGCTCTACCCCATTCCAGACATTGGACTTGGTGTCTGCAACTGATGTGCTAAAATGCTGAGAACTATATTCTGCACTCTGCATCTTTCCCTCACCCTACCTACTGTGCTGGAGTTTGGCTCGATTATATATTGTGTATAATATTATCTGATTTCACAAGAGAACATGCAAAATAAAGATTTTCACTGCAACTCGGTACAGGTGACAATAATAAACCTAAACCCACTTGTGGCAGATGCAGTTGTCTACGACAGCCTTGGTAGAAGTGAGCACCGCACAATTCCTGTGGAGATAAACTCCCCTCCTCACCCAGAGGATAATTTCCACAGTGTAACAAATGTACGGATCTATCAGTTTAACCAGACATCCTTTGAGCACCGGAGGCAGCAGCAGTGGAAATTTATACCACCATAACTTGTCACCTAATGAGCGGGCATACCCTTAGTCCACTATTATTATTAGCCAGGGGATCAACACTGGTTTATTCATGAATGCAGAAAGGCATGATGAGAGCTGTACCAGCGATATCCAGATATCACCTCTTTAACTTGCTCACTGCCTTTTTGGCCATGACCCAAGTATATTCGGGGGTGGTACTGAACAGGTTACAAAAACATTTAGACAGGTACATAGATAGGATAATTTAGAGGGATATGAGTCAAACACAGGCAGGTGGAACTAATATAGATGGGACATGTTTGTCAGCATGGGCAAGTTGAGCCGAAAGGCCTGGTTCCATGCTGTATGACTTTATGAATTTATCAGCTTAGGGAAGCTGGAATTCGGAATTATCAACTTAAACAGCATGCGATAAGCCTAAGTGATCTTGTGTTTAATGGAATAGATCAAAACTGCAGTCCCGACATATCTAGTCGTAAATGGCAGGGACAATTAAACAGGAGGTGGTGGCTCTTTGTACATCGCCATCGTTAGTAATGGTGGGACCCAGAGAGTGTGTGTTCAAAGAAAGGCTGAAACATTCCCAACCGAGTGTGACCTCGATGAATGACCTTGGATGCCTGCTGAGATCCACACCATTACCAAGGTCAGGCTCCAGCTGATTTGATTCATTCCACTTGAGATCGTGAAACAACAAATCAGCAAACTGTGCCGCAGATACTTGCTCACACTGCCCCAATAACTCTTCGCAAACCCATCACGTCTGCCACCAAGAATGTTAAGATGAGCAGGTGCTTGGGAACACCACCATCTTTAGCTTCCCCTTCCAAATCACATGCTATCCTGATCTGGCAACATAATGTTGATTCTTTTTTTTTAATTTATTTATTTTTTATTTTATTTTTATTAGAAGTACGGTAAATTACAATCCTACACAACACATATATCTTAATACATTTTTTGTACCGCTTCATTTTTTTTGAGCTTTAAGAAAAAGGTAGAAGTAAGGAAAGTAAAGAAAGTGCAAGAGAGTCGTGCAGTGCAAGAGTGTTGGGAAAAGAAAGCCCCTTAGGAAAGAAGTTAGAGAAGGAAGTAAAGCGAGAAAATAGACCCTAGAAAAGAAAGAGAGAGAAAATAGAAACAATCGCTCTATTATAACATTAAACTCCGCAGAAAGGGGACTACCAACCAAGTCTGTTTTTGTTATTTTACCTCCCGTTACCAGGTCCTGATACCACTTATTTATATATTTGTTTTTTTTTAAATTACTATTGCACCTCTTACTTGTAATAGGTCCAGAAACATAGACCACGTCTTTTGGAATTGGTCTGCTTTACCTGCTAGGAGGAATCTCATCTCTTCCAGATGTAATGTTTCAAACATATTTGATATCCACATTTTTATTGTTGGTGTCGGCGCATTTTTCCAGAATTTAAGTATAAGCTTTTTCCCATTATTACCTCTGAAACACGTTTAATTCAGGGTTATCTTCCGATATTCCGAAGATAATCCATTCTGGTTTTGGTACCAGTTTTATTTTGATCAATTTTGAAAAAATATCAAATATTTCATACCAGAATTTTTGGATTTTTGTACAAAAAACAAAAGAGTGCGCTATGGTAGCTTCTTGACACAGGCATTTATCACAGATTGGTGAAACATTAGGGAAGAGTTTATTTAATTTAGTTTTTGAATAATATAATCTATGTAATGTTTTAAATTGGATGAGCGTATGTCGTACGTTGATCGAACATTTATGCACCTGTAGTAAATGATTATCCCAGGTCTCTTTTGAGATTTTTATAGCTAATTCTTGTTCCCAATCTTTTCTAATTCCATCTGTTGTGGGTATTTCTATGTTTAAAATGATATTATATAGGTACGATATTAAATTAGCTGATTCCGCCTTGGTCTTCATTGCTTCATCCAATAAGTCGGAAGGCATATTATGATAGTCTTTTGTGTGTTTTTTCAGATAATCACAAATTTGAAGATAATGTTGATTCTTTATCATTGTGGGGTGTATATTCTGGAACTCTATATCCAACGTCATTATGGGAAGATCTTTACCCAAATGACTGCAGTGTTTCAAGAAGGTGGACCGCCATCACCTTATCAAGGGCAAATAAAGGGCGGCAATAAACACTGACCAAGCTAGTTCACACAAACAGACAAAAACACACTATGAGAGATTGTAAAAGATGAGACACTAGCTCCGATCTCTGTAATATTGTTACAGAGAAAGGTTGAACAAGTTAGGGCTTTATTCTTTGGAGCGCAGAAGGTTAAGGGGGGACTTGATAGAGGTTTTTAAAATGATGAGAGGGATAGACAGAGTAGACGTGGAAAAGCTTTTCCCACTGAGAGTAGGGAAGATTCAAACAAGGGGACATGACTTGAGAATTAAGGGACTGAAGTTTAGGGGTAACATGAGGGGGAACTTCTTTACTCAGAGAGTGGTAGCTGTGTGGAATGAGCTTCCAGTGAAGGTGGTGGAGGCAGGTTCCTTTTTTTTTCATTTAAAAATAAATTGGATAGTTGTATGGACGGGAAGGGAATGGAGGGTTATGGTCTGAGCGCAGGTGTATGGGACTAAGGGAGATTATGTGTTCGGCACGGACTAGAAGGGTCGAGATGGCCTGTTTCCGTGCTGTAATTGTTATATGGTTATTCTCTGTCTAAAAATGACTGTCATTCCAGCTTGCTCATTCTCTCTTTATTTGGGGGCGGCAATGCCTGGCACTGTATCATGAATATTATTGACCACTCATCATCTCATACCCAAGTGCATTCTGTCCTCTTGAAGTGGTAATCAATACTCCCTAGGTTGAAGCATCAGAAACTAAGTGTAGTCTCTGCTGTCAATGGTCCTGGGAATTGAGTTGAGTTAGGTTGTGTCACGTTGGGTTTAGTTGGGTTGGGTTGAGTTTTGTTGGGCTGGATTGGGTTGTGTTGGGTTGAGTTTAGTTGGGCTGGATTGGGTTGGGTTAGATTGGTTGGGTTGGGTTGGGTTGGGTTGGGTTGGGTTGGGTTGGGTTTGGTTTGGGTTGGTTGGGTTGGGTTGGGTTGGGTTGGGTTGGGTTGGGTTGGGTTGGGTTGGGTTGGGTTGAGTTGGGTTGAGATTCGTTGAGTTGCGTAAGAAGGAATTGCAGATGCTGGTTTAAACCAAAGATAGACACAACAAGCTGGAGTAACTCAGAAGGACAGGCAGCATCTCTGGAGAGAAGGAATGGGTGACGTTTTGGGTCAAGACCCTTCTTCAGACTGAATCCATATAAGTTGCCTGTCCCGAGGAATTACTCCAGCTTTTTGTGTCTATCTTTAGTAGAGTTGATTAGCGTTTTGAGATAAAACATCTAAAAAAATGCCCTTCAACCTACCTAGTCCACGCTGACCATCGATCACCCGCTCACACTAGTTTTATGTTGTCCAACTTTTTCATCCACTTGCTGCACACAAGGGGAAGTCGACAGAGACTAAATTAAACCACAAAACCACACATTTTGGTCACGTGTCAAGAAACTGCAACACATGGAGGAAACCCACATGGCTACAGGGAGAACTTGCAAACTCCACACGGACAGGACCCAAGGTCAATGCCAAACCCGAGATTACTGCTTGTCTCTGTGACTCTGGAGCAAACCCAGAAATGTAGCCAGTGAATAACTAAAGGAGTGATGTTGCAAAGGGACCTGGACCATGAGCACTAAATCTGATATATACAGAAACATAGAAAATCAGTGCAGGAGAAGGCCATTCGGTCTTTCGAGCCTACACCGGCATTCAATATGATCATGGCTGATCATCAAAAATCAGTATCCCGTTCTGGCTTTATCCCCATATCTCTTGATTCCCTTAGCCCTAAGAGCTAACTCTAACTCTCTCTTGAAAAAACGGATCAAAATTGATTGCGGGTCAGTGCTTGAAAATAAGGATGAGTTTATTATTGCCACGGAATTACATGATTTACTATTTAATTCATTCAGCCATGAACTCATTTAGGAATGGGGTGTGCAACATCTCCAGGCCAAGGCCGGTCCCTGCAACTCCAACCCCATGCTATCGTCAGGGCAACGGGCCTTTAAGTCCCAGTTAGGACCTTACATTTTTAAGAACTTTGAACTTGTTGGGTACAAACTGGCCCTGGTAACATGCTGACCCTTCTGCATGGCCTTGGTGTAGTCTACTATTCTTACGTCCTTGTTTAGAGGTATGATTGTGCTTATGTACAGCAAGATTTATAGTCAATTCTATGTAAAAAAGGAATTTCAAAATACCTGAGACCGTTCAACAATAAAATACGATCAGTATTTAGTATTCACTTTATTGTCATTTCACCGAGTACTTGCTTACACAGAAGAAACAAAAAATTATTTCTCATCAGTTTTTGTCGTCAGTGCATTAATAAAAACAGAAATAAATACTTACAAGTTAAAAATTATCATCTCTAAAATATAACTAAAATAGAACTAAAACAGACATTCAGACAGAACAATCGTTAGATGTTAGATGTGGGGGTGTATGTGTATGGGGAGGGGACACAGTCCGTAAACCATTTTTATTGCTTGTGGGAAGAAGCTGTTTAGTATCCTGCTGGTTCTGCAGCTGATACTCCTGTACTTCTTCCCAGATGGCAGAATGCAGAAGATGTAGTGGGAGGGGTCCTTAATGATGGAGATGGCTCTGCGGATGCAGCGCTTCTGGTAGATCTCCAACACGATCTGACCATTGTATGAAGGTTTGTATAGATACTGCTTGACCTGCAGAGTATTTCTAGCATTTTCTCTTCATATATTTCTTACATTAGATTTTCATTTAAAGTGGTCATCTCATCAAATCTACAAAGGAAAGAATACCTTCAAAGTATGGACTGTGGATGTTGTAATCTGTAACAAACTAAATGAAGGGTCTTGATGGCAGAGGATGCTGGACAAAGGTCTGGGAAGAAGAACCCAGGGTTTTACATTCCGCACCATCAAGGTCTGTGCGGGAGGCGCCCCAGGGGTACAAAGGTTGAAAATAGCCGGGCGAGGAGAGGGATGACGGCTCACGGGACGATCCGGATGGAGGCGACGGCTGCGACGGGTCTTTCTGGCCAACTACAGTTTGGTCTCCAGCATTGTCTGGTTTGGCTCAGTCACCAAGCACGACATCAGGATCGTCCGACCAGCCGAGAAGGTTATTGGCTGCAACCTTTGACAAACTGTACACTGCAAGGGCCAGAAAGCGAGCGGGTAAGATAATCTCTGACTCCTCTCACCCTGGCCACAAATTCTTCCCTCTGGAAGTCAAAGCTGCCACAGCCAGACATAAAAACAGCTTTTTTCCATTAGTAGCTCTACTCAATAACCAAAAATGTGTAGCCTCCTTTTGCTCCAATATTTTATTTAAATCACATGTTTAATCAATAATGTTTTACTATTAATGTTTAATGTTTTATGTATCATTCTTAACTGTCACTGTATGTCGTTATCACTTGCGGGCGGAGCACCAAGGCAAATTCCTTGTATGTGAATACTTGGCCAATAAACTTATTCATTCAGCTGGGACTTGAAAATGGTGCCAAAACCTGGTGACTCTTGCATGTAGACACAGTTTTTATGTATTATATATTTATGTATGACAATAACCTTTTGATCTGTATGCAAAAAAAGACTTTCACTGTACCTTGGTACACGTGATAATAAACAAACCATTGATTAACCATTGATCATTAATACAAAATCCACTGTCCAATCCTCTCCTCCCCCCCCCCCCCCCCAACGCACACCCTCACCTCCTCCCCACAGATGCTGCCTGACCCATTGAGTTCCTCAGCAGTCTCCCATTTTTGAAACTTTAGGAAGAGCTGAATGCAATGGTGTTTCTAAAGTATTCCCTTTTTATAGTATTCCCTTACTCTGATGGTCTTATAAATCTGTAGGAAATCAAATGGTCTTCTTTGTATTGTGATATATAACAGTGTTAAAATATGCCCCATGTAGCCATTACATTTCTGCCAAGATTCTGCATTGCATTTTATGAGCCTATAAAGATGATCCAGGTCAGTCTTGACAATGATCAGTGCACAAACTATTGCTCTTTAACCTTTATGGCCTACTTGGGTCAAATAATAGTGATTGATGTGTTGTTTTAGATCTTTTCTTTTGTGGCACGTTTTCTACAGTATATCTACTGAAAGTATTTCAAGACCTTTCCAACACAAAGCCTTAGCCATTGAGAGAAGCACAATTTAAAAATGTGTCCTTATTGTTACTGCCTGAATGTGATTGCTCAGAATTTGTTTGACATACCTACGAGAAGATCTCAAGACACAGCTCCAGTACTCAAAAGCTTCAGGGCAAAGTATTTTCAAAGTAGGTGAAAGACCTAGAGGCAGAACAGTGGTGCAGTGGTCGTGTTGCTGACTTACAGAGACCACAGGTGCTGTCTGTACAGAGTTTGTACGTTCTTCCCGTGACCTGCGTGGGTTTTCTCCGGGTGCTCTGGTTTCCTCCCACATTCCAAAGATGTGCAGGTTTGTAGGCTATTTGGCTTGGCATAATTGTAAATTCCCCCAAGTGTGTGTAGGATAGTGTTAGTGTGTGCGGGGATCGCTGGCCGGCGCGGACCGGTTGGGTCGAAGGGACTGTTAATGTGCTGTATCTTTAAACTGAACTAAATTAAACCTGGAATTTAAAATAGCACTTTTAAAATACCAAAATGCCAATAGCACAATTTAAAATACCACTGCACCACATTTAGTATTTTTCTAAACTTAGAAGGACCCAAATGGAGAAGATCAAGAGAAGGTCGTCTGCTTTTGGTTCTGATGAGTGACAGAAATGTGTTAGCCAGGATGTTAGTAGGTCTCACTGCCTCTCCGTAAATAGTCCTGTTGTCCAAGTGAACCCTGATTAACAAATTTAATATTAGTTAAATATCTCATCTGGTTTATTACCTAACCCAACCACAAGTTACGTGTACGTAGCATAGGTCCGGGAAACACTATAGGAGTTTTTGCTGAGTTTTTAGTTTTAGAGACACAGCACAGAAACAGGCCCTTCGGCCCACCGAGTCCGCACCGACCAACGATCCTTGTAACACTATCCTCGTAACACACACTAGGGACAATTTACACATACACCATGCCAATCAACTTACAAACTTGTACATCTTTGAGTGTGGGAGGAAACTGAAGATCTCGGAGAAAACACCTGTGATCACAGGGAGAACGTACAAACTCTGTGCAGACAGCACCCCGTAGTCGGGATTGAACCCGGGTATCTGACGTTGCAAACGCTGTAAGGCAGTAACTCTACCACTGCGTGTGAGTGCTCCAGTTTCCCCCCACATCCCAAAGACGTGCAGGTTTGTAGGTTAATTGGCTTCTGTAAATTGTCCCTAATGTGTAGGATAGAACTAGTGTATGGGGTGATTGCTGGTCAGTGTAAACTCTGTGATGTAGCTCTAAATTAGTTTGTATGCCCCAGGACCAGTGTGATGCTGACTTGGTTGAAGAAAATGTACCTTCAATAGATGGCAGTTCAGAAGCAGTTACAATCCAACGGCAGATTCAGTGCAAGAAAGGTGAAGTCTGATATAAAAATCCCATTTTCGAGCATTGAGTTATTTGCTATTCATTTGTATCCATCTACGGTTGCCAACTTTCTCACTCCCACATTAGGGACAAAAGGTCACAATACGGGACAAATTCCCAACGGCAATTCGTTGAGTGACTCGGCTGTGGCTGGGTGAATGATGAGTTGGCCCGCGCACAATGCCCAGCCGGCGGGCCAGCTGAGTAGTTTTGGCTCACGTGATGCCGCGCGCAAAGTCCGGCACCTCATCCATCTCATGAACCGATGATCAGCCATGAGAAGGAAGGGTGGTGGTGTCAGCGGCAAGCGAAGGTCCAAAGGTCAGACATCTGGCCGGGCTGCCGACCGACGGGGCCACGGGCGAGGCGCTGCTGCTGCACTCCATGGGCTGCGCTACGTTGGGATGGGTGAGGCTGGGCCAGACGTGGCGCTCCGACCCGACAGTCCCCTCGACCTGAGTAGGAGCAGTCAAATACGGGTCAAGGTTGGTCCCGTATGGGACAAATGTATTTAGCCCAAAATACAGAATATCCCGGCTAATACGGGACAGTTGACAACCCAATATCCATCCCATGAATAATCTTCTCTAGGTTTAAGTTCTCTTTAGACTTCAGCTGCAATAACCAAACTCTGTATCTCCTTCCACTGCAGTTTTATAAATCCCTATAATTTTAGACTTTATTTCAGATTAAGACTTTACTTTAGACTTTAGAGAATCGGGTGCAGAAACAGGTCCTTCGGTCCACCGAGTCTGTACTGACCTTCATTCACCTGGTACACCAACACCATCCTACACACCGGGGTTAATTTACAATTTTTACTGAAGCCAAATAACACAAGCATTTTGTGTCTTTTTTTTCACAAACTCAAAACATCCCTAAACAACTTGCAGACTACAGACTTTAGAGATACAGCGTGAAAGCAGACCCGTCGACCCACTGGGCCCCTGCCAACCAACGACTCCCCCCCCCCCATACACTAGCATTTCGCATGCACTATTAGATTTGCAACACATTTGCCAGGACTAGAGGGGCTGAGCGATAGGAGAAGCTGGGAGTCTATTCCTTGGAGCGCAGGAGGATGAGGGGTGATCTTATAGATATGTGTAAAATCAGGAGAGGAGTAGATCGGATAGTTGCACAGTCTTTTGCCCAGAGTAGGGGAATTGAGGACCAGAGGTCATAGGTTTAAGGTGCAGGTGAAAAGATTTAATAGGAATCTGAGGGGTAACATTTTCACACAAAGGGTGGTGGTGTATGGAACAGAGGAGGTAGTTGAGGCAGGGATTATCACAATGTTTATGAAACTGTTAGATGAGTACAGGGATAGGACAGGTTTGGAGGGATATGGGCAAAACATGGGCAGGTGCTACTCGTGTAGCTGGGACATGTTGGCCGGTGGGGGCAAGTTGGGCTGAAGGACCTGTTTCCACACTGTATC
Source organism: Leucoraja erinaceus (assembly GCF_028641065.1). Lineage (NCBI taxonomy): Eukaryota > Metazoa > Chordata > Chondrichthyes > Rajiformes > Rajidae > Leucoraja > Leucoraja erinaceus. The sequence continues at coordinate 5,048,620 of NC_073402.1, read as the reverse complement.
ACTCTATGTATCAGGCTGCATGACAGAAGCTATTTGTCTGCTTTTGGGAGATCTTAATAGAAATCTGAGTGAATTTGAAGATCTTGGCTTATCTCAACGTCTTGGTCATATAATAGGCAGGTTAGCAAATGCAGATCCCCGCTAGTAGGAAAAAATATAACGGGAAAGGATGTAGCATTTTCCAAAATGTAGTTACCTGTTCTTAATTATACTTTCTCTGCTGCTATTTGGAACATAGAAACATAGAAAATAGGTGCAGTAGTAGGCAATTTGGCCCTTCGAGCTAGCACCGCCATTCAATATGATCATGGCTGATCATCCAAAATCAGTACCCCGTTCCTGCTTCCTCCCATAGCTCTTGATTCCGTTAGCCCTAAGAGCTAAATTTCATCTCTCTTGAAAACATCCAGTGAATTGGCCTCCACTGCCTTCTGTGGCAGAGAATTCCACAGATTCACAACTCTCAGGGTGAAAAAGTTTTTCCTCATCTCCGCGCCATCGCGGAGCGGAGCGGAGCGGGCGACGCCTTGCCTGGGCCGCCACGCTGGTTCGATGCGCTGGAGCTCCGGTGAGCTGGACCGCCGAGAGCAACACCTCCGGGCTGCGGGTCTGCGGAGCGGAGCGGGCGGCGCCGACATTAACATCGGGAGCCTGGGAGCTCCAACTCGGTGCGTCCTTGTCGGCTTCGGAAGCCGACAATCCCCTGCTAGGAAGCGGCCGTTCCAGGTGGCCCAGCCGCTGTGAGGACTCTCCCGATGCCGGGGCAAGACCACCCGGCTAGAACGGCCAGGAACATCGGGCCTCCGTTGAGGCAACAGCGGTGGCCTTAATAGGCCTGACTTTTGGGGAAACTGGGGTTGGGGACTGGACTTTTGTGCCTTCCCCCACAGTGGTAACCAATGTGGGGGGATGATTTTTCTGTGTGTAAGGTACTTTGTTAGTCTGTGTCCAAGATGGCTGTCGGAAGGGAGAGTGAACGCTGGCGCGCTTTAGCTGCCGCTGCTCTCTCTTCACATTGTGTTTTTTTTTAATTTTTTGATTTTGTGTCTTTGGAGCGATTTCTATCTTTAATTTGTGTATTGATGATGTCCTTATTATTTATTTTTCTCCGACAATATGTTTTTTTTTCTCTTCTGTTTAATCTTTGTAAGATAATAGATAATAATAATAATAATAATAATATAACTTTAATTGTCATTCAGGTATACACATAGACACAGTGCACATTGAACGAAATTTTGTTGCATTGACTCTTCAAAGTAGCAGCAGAATATAACATTTATATCAGGCGATCAGTAAAAGTGCTTAGTGTGCCCATAAAAAGTGCTTCATGTGCATAGTTCTGTAAAATAGATATATAGGAAAGTTTTTAAAAGTGGCAATGTATAAGAAAGTTCTAGCATCGGTTTGATTGTGAGTTCAATAGTCTTTTGGCCTGGGGGATAAAGCTGTTGCAGAACCTGGTTGTCCCGCTCTTCATGCTGCGGTACCTCCTCCCAGAGTTCAGCAGTGTAAACAGTCCATATTGTGGGTGTGTGGGGGCTCTGGTAATGCCCTTAGCTCTTGTCAGACAGCGTTTGTAACCAATGTCCATGATGGAAGGAAGAGAAGTCCCAATGATTTTTTCCGCTGTCCTCACCACTCTCTGAAGGCACTTCCAGTCCGCAGCTGTACAGCCGCCGCACCATGTAGAGATGCAGCTGGTCATGACTGATTCCATGGTGCTTCTGTAGAATGTGGTGAGGATGCGAGGGTGGAGGTGTGATCTTCTCATCCTGCGGAGGAAGTACAACCGCAGCTGTGCCCGTTTTACCAGAGATGTGATGTTTGTAGTCCAAGTTAAGTTATCCATTATATGCACTCCCAGGAACTTGATGCTTTTCACCTGCTCCACTGCTAAGTTGTTGATGCAAAGTGGAGTGTAACTGGGCTGATTTTTCTTTCTGAAGTCGACGACAATCTCCTTGGTTTTGTCCACATTTAGGAGAAGATTGTTCCTGCTGCACCAGCTCACCAGCTGCTCCACCTCCTCTCTATATGCCTGGTCGTCATTGTTGCGGATGAGGCCCACTACTGTAGTGTCATCCGCGTATTTGATGATATGGTTAGTAGTGGACCTGGCGACACAGTTATGTGTCATCAATGTGAAGAGCAGCGGACTCAGGACACAGCCCTGAGGGGAGCCGGTGCTCAGTGTGATGACCGAGGAGGTGTTCTTCCCCACCCGCACAGACTGGGGTCTTTCAGAAAGGAAATCCAGGATCCAGTTGCATAGTGTGGTATTGAATCCTAGGGGTGCCAGTTTGCTCACCAGATGCTGGGGGATTATCATATTGAATGCTGAGCTGAAGTCAACAAACAGCATCCGCACGTGGGTGTTCTTCTCCTCCAGGTGTTGTAGGCTCAGGTGGACTGCAGAGGAGATAGCATCCTCTGTGGAGCATTTTGGGCGATAAGCAAACTGGAACGGGTTAAAACTGGAGGGGAGTTTAGAGACCATGTGCTGCTTAATAAGCCTCTCAAAGCACTTCATTATTATTGGTGTGAGTGCTATGGGCGGTAATCATTCAGGCAGGTTATTGTGGACTTTTTGGGAACTGGTATGATGGTGGCTGTCTTGAAACATGATGAAACAATGGCCTGGTTCAGGGAGGTGTTAAAAATGTCTGTCAGAGGTGACCTTGAGATTTGAAAGGCGCCCGAAAATAAAATTTATTATTATTATTATTAGTACTAATTTTTGAATGCATGCCTACTTCTTCCAGTCTGCCTGGTAATGAGCCCAGAAACATTTATTTAATGCTGTTTTGAAATATCCTCAATCACACTGCGAATGCTTGACTTTTCAGAACCCCTGGTTTATTTTAATTATGCACCATTTTAATAATGCACGTCAATAACGACAGGCATCGTTTTGAAGTTAGCCTTTGTACAAAATGCTTCCATTTCTCCAAATGCAAATTGGCCTGTTGATCAAAACGTTAGCATGCTGAGTATATTCTCCACAACTTCAGCAGAGGCCTTTGCCTCTACACCCCTGCACCCACATCTCAACACCTCTCTTCTTACCCACTCTTTATCAGGTCCAATGCTCCACATCAAGGAATATGCCAAACAACTCCAGGCATTGCTTGTCCAAACACACATATGGTGGCTACTATTTTAATATATTCATATTTTAGAATTTTCAAGGATATATTTGCCTTTGGATTTATCCAGGAGATGTGCCCAGGATTGACCCAGCTGACTGTCCACAAGTTCATTATTCATAAATGATCAGAGCAGAATTAGGCCATTCGGCCCATTGTCTACTCCACCATTCAATCACACCCTTACTAATCAAGAATCTATCAATCTCTGCCTCCACAGTGGTTGTCTATTGTGTATTGTCTATCGTGAACCACAGATTCACCACCCTCTTACCAAATAAATTCTTCCTCATCTCCTTCCTAAAGGTACGTCCTTTTATTCTAGGCTATGACCTCTGGTCCTAGACTCTCCCACTAGTGGAAACACCCTCTCCACATCCACTCTATCCAGGCCTTTCACTATTTGGTAAGGTTCAATGAGGTACCCCCTCATCCTTTTAAACTCCAGCGAGTACAGGCCCTGGTGGCCCTGAGGTTCACTGGAGAGGTGCCTTGTTTCCCAGCATCGGCAGTGATGTGAACTTCATCCAGAATGCTGATAGGTAAAATTAACAGGTTTGTAAATTCATAAGTTATAGGAGCCAAATTAGGCCATTCGGCCTATCAAGTCTACTCTGACATCCAATCATATCTGATCTATCTTTCCCTCTCAATCCCATTCCCCTGCCTTCTCCCCAAACCCCTGACACTTGTCATGGGTGCTCGGATATGGGGTCTGCTTGGTTTAGGATGCTATTGACAAAGCTTCTATTAAATCCCAGATTAACCAGGAATATTTATGTTCTACTGGGATTCCCACTCTCCATCAATGGAGTGAAACACAGCCTAGATTATTTTAGTGTGGAGCTGTTATGATGCTTTGATCCTTAAACTTAAGACTTTAGAGATGCAGCTTGAAAACAGGCCTTTCAGCCCACCGAATTCTCGCCGACCAGCGATCACCCCATACACTAGCACTGGGGACAATTTTCAATTTTACAGAAGCCAATTAACCAATAAACCTGCACGTCTTTGGATTGTGGGAGGAAACCGGAGCACCTGGAGAAAACCAATGTGGTCACAGAGAGAACGTACAAACTGCATACAAACAGCGCCTGTAGTCAGGATCGAACCTGGGTCTCTGGAGTTGTAAGGTAGCAACTCTACTGCTTTGCCACTGTGCCGTCCTGTTGATTTTGGGAAGGCCAGTATGTTGTAATGGTTATAAACCAATGTCAGGCTGAATTGTTGACAAGGACACATCCCTCCCTGACGAGCTCCATGACATGCTCGTTCTGAACAGATGGTTAGAGGAAACGTCACACTTTCAAAACATCCTACCGGTAAGTAACTGGCCCATGTGGAGATCCCGGCCATGTGTTCAGACCCTGCATGGACCAACTGGCACACGTATACACGGACATCTATAACCTCTCATTACTCCAATGTGAGACAAAACGCTGGAGTAGCTCGGCGGAACAGGCAGCATCTCTGGACAGAAGGAATGGGTGACATTTCAGGCCGAGACCATTTTTCAGGTCTGAAGAAGTAAGACACAAAGTGCCGGAGTAACTCAGTGGGTCAGGCAGCATCCCTGGAGTACTTGGATGGGTGATGTTTCGGATCTGCATCTGAAGAAGGGTCTCGACCCAAAACGTCACTCATTCCTTCTCTCGAGAGATGTTGCCTGTCCCGCTGAGTTACTGCAGCATTTTGTATCTATCTTCGGTGTAAGCCAGCATTGGCAATTCCTTCCTACTCCAATGTGAGGCTCACACCTGTCTGATGAAGACCACTATCATCCTGGTTTCAAAGAAAGACAAGGTAGTGTGCCTTACTGACTACCATCCACTGGCTCTGACATCCACCATCATGAAGTACCTCAAGAGGCAGCTCATAGTGCACATCAACACCGGCCTCCCTGAGACCCCTTTGGATGGACAGATCTGCAAGAACGATGATAATGTAGAAACAAAGAAAACTGCAGATGCTAGTTTACAAATAAAGATACAACATGCTGGAGGAATTCAGCAGGCAGCATCTCTGGAGAACATGGATAGGTGATGTTTTGAGTCAGGACCTGCAGACTCTGATTCAATACATCACATACACCAGGGAAGCTGCCTGGTCTGCTGGGTTACTCCAGCACGTTGTGCCTTACAATGATAATGTACATTGTCAACTCATTGACAAATTTGATGTACCATGTTTGTGTTTCCTTCGCTATCAGACATCCACCCAACCATGCTCTAGTCCAGGGGTAGGGAACCTTTTCATGTTGGAATGCCGCATTTAGTTAGCTGTAATCTAATAAGTCCGCATTCAAGAAACCTCAATTAGATATACTTCAAAATGTACATTATTATGTAAAAATCTAACTACTATGTACTAACTTCAAGAAAATGAAAACATGTTGTTAATTCTAAAGTTAACTAAGCTTTTAATGACTTTGTAAGGGCTTTGTTGGGTTAGGTAGGAGAATGTAGATTTGCAGCAATAAGTGGTTGAAAAGCAAGAAAGCATTTTTCGTGCATGTTGCTGAAGACGTGGGTATTGTATTGCATGTTTCCATATTTCAATTGGATCTTTCTTAGCATCAAATAAGGACTTTAAAATGTCATCTTCTGAAAGCTCAATCAATTCCATCTGTAGTTTTTAGGAGCCTTGGAGTCATCAACTAGGTGAGGTTGAAATGCTAATTTGAAAGCTAAAATATGCTAATTTTGTTGAATCTTCGTTTACTCTTTGGTATTTTAAATACGTTCATTTTAAGATTAAAATAAAAACAATAAAAGACGAACAAAAACATATTAATAAAAATAAAAGGATTTGTTCTACAAAATTCAGATTCATTCTAAAGGCCGCACTTAATGATCCAGAAGGCCGCATGCTGCCTTAAGGCCGCATGTTCCCCACCCTGCTCCAGTCTGTCACACTATTAATATCAGGCCTTCTTTTTGACTTGTCATTGAGAATGATTATGACATTGTATTCACTCTGTGTAACTTCTATCAATGTATTTTCCTAACTTTATTCTGCATGCTATTCTTATGACATTCTTGTGCCACTTTGACAATAACATGCAGCATAGAGTTAGGAAAATACATTTATACAGGTTACACAGAGTGAATACAACACAAAGTGCTGGACTAACTCAGTGGTAGACAAAAAAGCTGGAGAAACTCAGCAGGTGAGGCAGCATCTATGGAGTGATTGAATAGGTGAAGTTTCGGGTCGAGACCCTTCTTCAGACTCTGATTCAAGTCTGAGTAACTTAGTGGGTCAGGCAGCATATCTGGAGGACACTGTTAGATGATGTTTCAAGTCAGGACCCTTGTTCCTACAGATTGCAGTAGGAGAGAGTGACATGCTGTGATCAAATGACCTGATGACTTTAACAAGAAGACACAAGGAACTGCAGATGCTGAAATCATGCGCAGAGCGCAAAGTGCTGGAGGGGCTCAGTGTGTCTGGCAGGAATCTGTGCAGGACATGGGAAGGTGATGTATCGGGTCGGGACCCTTGTTTGGACATTTCCACATAAATAATGGAAAATAGACACAAAATGCTGGAGAAACTCGCGGAACAGGCAGCATCTCTGGAGAGAAGGATTGGGTGACGTTTCTGGTCGAGACCCTGCTTCAGCATTTTGTGTCTATATTTGGGTTTAAACCAGCATCTGCAGTTCCTTCCTATACAACAATGGAAAAGTTTACGTGAAGTTGATCTCATTGCAAACATCTGCAAGTGTTGCAGAGTGGGCGGCTGGAGGTACTACAGCTGCTGGGGATTGTGTCGATTGAGCCCCGCTGGAGGCCCCACAGAAGTTGGATGAGCGTGCGGATTGGACGCAGCCTACAGCGGCACGGAGTGGCGGAACAGCGGTAAAGGAAACCCACATCGCCAGGCCAGGCCGACCCCTGCAACTCTGACCCAGTGACATCGGGCCTGTATCACCAAAATAAGACTACATTTTTAAGAAACTTTATAACTTGAGTGACATAATGTGGCACCAGAAATCTGGCTACTTCTGTTGTTTTGCCTCGACTATCCCTACAGTATAATCATTGCACTCTTGTCCTTGCATAAGACAGTGCTTATGTATAGTAGGATTTTATTGAATTGTATACACAATAAGAATTTCACCGTACGAAGGTACGTGTCAATAAATTACTGTTATTGGGTATAGGCGACGAATACTTTTCAAGATTCCAGCACCTGTAGTTGCCTGTGGTTACTCAGCATGGGTCCCCTTTCAACCCGTGTAGATAAATGACATGAAAAGAAACCAAAAATATTCATAGCAGCACAAAGGTTAGTGTTCATGTGTGATATAAATAGAAGAAATGCAAGTTGACAGATGACAAACAATTCACATCGTAACACAATATGTCAGAAGCACCATCAAAAGCTGCATCCAGTCAAATCTGGTCCTTGCCTTCACCATCACTGTTGTATTTCTGATTTGGAAAAGGCGAGCACAAATTGTAATGAATTGGAATATGCATTTCATGTCGCTCTGGGCTACTAATGCTGCTCTGGATTATCTTCTCTTGTTTTAACAGCATTAGAATTGTATGACGTTTTTGGTAGAAATTGGAACAATTTAAATAGAATTTCTGCCAAGATCGTGTCACCTGTATCCTAAAGGGTGCTGCGTAATTTGATTGAGTTGAAACATATTTGAACAATGTAAGGCGATATTATTTGAGATGGGGCAGCATGGTGGCCTAATAGTAGAGTTTCTGCCTTACTGCCATGGCTGGAGACCTGGGTTCGCTCCTGACCACAGGTACTGTCTGACTGGAGTTTGTAAATTCTCCCCGTGACCGTGTGGGTTTTCTCCGGGTGCTCTGGTTTCCTCCCACATTCCAAAGACGTGCAAGTTTGTAGGTTAATTGGCTTCTGTAAATTGTCCCTAGTGTGTAGGATGCAAAACTGGTCTAACATGGAACTAGTGTACGGGGTTGATCGCTGGTCGGCATGGACTCAGTGGGCCGAAGGGCCTGTTTCCATGCTGTATCTCTAAACTAAATGAAGTTGCTACTTCGGACAAATGTTGCTGGTAGGATATATTAACAAGGAACTGCAGATGTTGGTTTAAACCAAAGAAAGACACACAATGCTATTATCCAGAGATGCTGCTGACCCGTTGAGTTACCCCAGCATGTTGTGTCTTTCCTTAGCTGATAGGATAAATGGAGACAATATGAAATATGACCACATGATATACATTCTTGCAGTTCAATATCTTACAATGGAGAGAGAGGCCAATCAGCCCATCACTGTGCTCCTTCTTTGAACCTGTGACCAAGTATTCTATCCCCCCCTACTTGGTTCCTGTGTGGTATTATACTGCACAGAAGAAAAGCTTCATTCCATCTTGCTCTTTGAACAAGTGAAAGTGTTATCTACAGATGGACAAATAAGGCTGGTGTAACTCAGTGGGACAGGCAGCATCTCTGGAGAGAAGGAATGGGTGATGTTTCGGGTCAAGACCCTTCTTCAGACTCTGAACAAGAAGGTGTCATGACCCCAAACATCACCCATTCCTTCTCTCCAGAGATGCTGCCTGTCCTTCTGAGTTACTCCAGCATTTTGTGCCTATCTTCAGTAAACCAGAATCTGCAGTTCCTTCCTACACATGAAAGTGTTACCCAATCAGTTCCACGCTATTGATGAGCGATTGATACTGAAACTTTTGCAACTTTAATGTTAGGTAATTAACTCATTTAATGAAAACACTAGACCCAGTATTTCTGAACACAGATTCACATGTGTCTCATACACTCATTGTCATGAATTTACTAATTATCATTATCACTTCATACAATAATTCACACCTTAAGCTTACACGAATGTTAACACTTTTTTCGCTTAGTTTAGATTAGTTTAAAGATAAGCGTGGATACAGGCCCTTCGACCCACCAAGTCCATGCTGACCATCGATCACCCATACACTGGTTCTATTCTGCACATTAGGTGACACACGGTCACAGAGAGAATGTACTAACTCCTTACATGCAGCACCCGTAGTCAGGATTGAATGCGGGTGTCTGGCGCTGTAAGGCAGCAACTCTACCACTGCTGCACTGTGCCGCCCTTCTCTTGTGGACATATTGTACACAAGGCTGCCTAATGCTTAGAGGGAGGCTCATTACTATGACCTTATTCGTGTGAATATCGACTGGGGACAGGCAAGAATCATACTGTCAAATACATCAAATGTTACTTTAAAAAAATCAATGTAACAATAAACAATTATCACAATTATGAACAATCTAACTAAAAGGACTTTTTTCTTAAAGAACACATATTTAGACCACCTAAACAAATGACTTTCCCTGCACCAAGTCTAACCTCACGCAAGATCACTGTTATCCCCATGATAAGAAACTGCAAAACATGTAATTCAGCGGGTCAGGCAGCATCTTTGGAGAAAGGGAATAGGTAATGTTTCGGGTTGAGACACTTCGGGCCTCGACCTGTAAACGTCACCTTTTTCTTTTCTCCTGTTCTCCAGAGATGCTGTCTGACCCGCTGTGTTATTCCAGCTTTTTGTGCCTATCTTTTATAAGAAGCTACAACTTCTTTCTCTTTGATTCAGTTCAGTTCAGTTTATTGTCACATGTACCAAGGTACAGTGAAAAGCTTTTGTTGCGTGCTATCCAGTCAGCATAAAGGCAATACATGATTTCACTCAAGCTATTCACATAGATACAAAACGGAATCATATTTAGTGCAAGTAAAAGGCAGCAAAATCCGATCAAAATGTTCCTGATGAGGTAGATCGTAGATCAGAACTGTTCTTTGGTTGTGGTAGGATGGTACATTTGTATGATCAAATATGGGTAGAAACTGTCCCTGAATCTGGAGGTGTGCATTTCCACACTTCTATACCTTTTGCTCAAAGGGAGAGGGGAGAAGAGTGCTTGATTATCCTTGATTATGCCGATATCATCTCTTCCATGGGACTCTTCGAAATCCAACACAGCCCAGTGTTCGGAGAGCAGTGCAGAAATGACTTTTAAACTCAGGGCTTCCATGGGGAGCTGAATCAAAATGCCAGCAATTCAGCAGAAACGGTGGCATTTTCCACAGACCTTTCATTATAATGATCTGATTCTATGACCTAGATTTTCCGCGAGTTTGTACGTTGGCTGAACTACTGTTCAACGAAAAAAAAAAGTGCTTTTAAGGGCATTTTTTTACGTTGCGCATAAATCAAATGTTGCCATCATTATTTGCATTATTTTAGAATAGCGTGCTGCCAGCTGACCCATATATAAAATAGCCTGAAATAAACAGCAGGGTGAAGGGCCTGTCCCACGATGCGAATTTACCCAAGAGCTCTCCCGAGTTTTAAAAAAAATCAAACTCGTGGTACGTACGTAGAATGTACGTAGCGGGTACGTCGGAGCTCGTGGATGTCTCGTAGCGGCTCGTAATGCTAACAGCAGGTGCTCGGGAAACACGGAAACTCGTGAAGTTTTTTCAACAGTGTGAATAATTTCCAAGTCAAAAAATACTCATGATGAAGTGCCACGTGTTTGATTTTTTTTTAAAACTCGGGAGAGTTCTTGGGTGAACTTGCATCGTGGGTCAGGGGCTTGAGGCTACCGTCACTTATGGCCATTTGTGTTGCTGAAGGAGAATTTTCCTAACTAATAAATTTTCTGGTGTTTGGGCAAATTGGATATGTTGAGAGACTTTTAATATTGCTCAAAGTGCTCAAACGACAAAGAAACGCATTTGTGCATTCCTATAAAACTAACAACCAGCCTTATGTAGCTTTTCAAATTTATTTTTGACGTACTTAAAATTGAGTGACTCACATCTGATCTATTGCTTCACTGAAGACGGCACATTTTCTGAAAGCTCTCGTGTAGCTGCATGAGCGAGATAATACCAGACCACTACTCTTAAAATTCATGATGGAATATGTTTTAAAATAGGGGAAAAAAACCCACAAAGCAATTGTGGTTTATCATGCTATCCAACTGCCCAGGTTCCTGGCCAGTTTCAAGGGCTAAAATTGCATTGGGTTATGGAGCACTTTTATGGCCTCTACCACAAAACCTTATCACTAAATGCAGCTGGATACTTTGTGCAGTTGATGCGTTTCTGTATATGCAAACTAACATCAATTGTCATACAATGCTGGATGAAAGTTACTTGTTTGAAATGTTTTATGCAATGTGCCAATGGCATGGGCTAGATAACAGAAACTGGACTAAAGTGGAGGATTAACTCCTGCTCCTGTTGTACTTAAAGGGCCCTTCCCTTCCTTGGGCATTGCCAGGGAGGTAAAGAATCTAACAAACATTAGTCATTCTTTCTGAAGGATATGGATCACGTGTAGGCAGATACGTTTAGTTTATCTTGACTATATTTAGTTTAGTTTAGTTTAGTTTAGTTTAGTTTAGTTTAGTTTAGTTTAGTTTAGTTTAGTTTAGTTTAGTTTAGTTTAGTTTGTAGTACAGTGCGGAAATGGGTCCTTCAGCCCACCGAGTCCGTGCCAACCAGCGATCCCCGTACTATTCTATACACCTGGGACAATTTACAATCTTTACCAAAACCAATTAACCTACAAACCAACAGGTCTTTGAAGTGTGGGAGCAAACCAGAGCACCCGGGGAAAACCCATGAGGTTACGGGGAGAACGTACATCCGTATTCAGGATCGAACCGAGTCTCGTGCACTGTAAAGCAACAACTCTACCGCTGCGCCAACATGCTGCCCTATATATTCAGCACCAATATTGTGGAATGAAGGGCACATTTCTGTGCAGCGCTATTTAATGTTCTACAATATGTTCTATGTTGCCTTATTCATCTTAAGTGCTCTCTTATCAACAAAACACTGCGTGGAATGTGATTTTAATTATTATATTCATTGTCTCTCTCTATATTATTGCTAACATATAAGGCAACAATCTTCTATCTGAAATCCTTCATCCTCTCACTGATCACCCTCCCCACCACCTCCAATCTCTTCCCCCCAAATTCTCATTGAAAACCATTCAACGTTGTCTGTGTTCCCCATTTTTCTCACACACATCTGTCCCATCAATTGACTTCACACCTTACTACCATCATCTTATCTCCCCCTAATTTCCTCCCAGACTAATCCAATAATCTACTCCCGAGCCCCCCCAATTCCAATGCCGTCTTCTGTCCACACCCTCGCCTAATCACCTAATCATCTCTTTACTTGTTTTTGTTCCCAAATCTTCCACAAAAACAATCAACCAATTTTTGAAGCTTCTTTGCTCAGTCCTGTGTGCCATCTCCCTCCCACTGCAATACTGCAACCTCCACTCTGGTCTCCAACTTACCCTTCCTTCACGATGGGATGTCACCCTCACTGGGCTATTGTGTGAATTGTGTACGAATATCTAAGGAATGCAGATCAAAACGTTGAATGCATTGGAATATTGGATCATCACACTTGCACACACCAAACTTCAACTTAGGATAAAGCTTGAACATATGTTTTTACTTTAACAAATAGGTTTAATCAAATTTGATGCATTCTTTTCTACTTTTTCTTCACTTCCCATTTAAGTTCTAATCACTTCAATGTAACTTGCATCTTGATTATCAATTCACAAAGCAAAGTTTCTACCTTCTATTTCATTCATAATTATATTGCGCCATTCATATTTTCTTCATCAACTGCAAACTAACACAGATGGCTCGGTGGCACAGCAGTAGAATTTGCTGTCTTACAGCACCAGAGACCCGGGTTTGATCCTGACTATGGTTGTTGTCTGTACGGAGTTTGTTCCTTCTCCCCGTGACCGCATGGGTTTTCTCTGAGATCTTTGGTTTCCTCCCACACTCCAAAGACGTACCCTTCTTCAGACAGTTTGTAGGTTAATTGGCTGGATATAATTGTAAAATTGTCCCTAGCGTGTGTAGGGTAGTGTTAATGTGCGGGGATTGCTGGTCAGCACGGATTTGGGGGGTCAAAGGGACTGTTTCCGCTCTGTATCTCAAAACTAAACTAAACTAAATACAGTTGCTCAACAAACTATGATCAGTGGCAACCATCAGAAAAGGAGATGCCAGCTTCAGTGATTAATCATCCAGGATATTTGTGGTGAATGATGTACTTATTAATGGATTTAAAAATGTCCTTTCATTCAACATATATTCTCACCATGAAAGAGCAGACAAAACACAGCTTCTGCTATTTCGATTCTATCTGGAATCACTGGGGTAATCAACTTGGATATGAATAAAGCAATCCTTTTAATTTATATCAATATAGATAAAGGATTGTTGTGGAAAGGGAATTCTGTTCCGAATTGTCTGCATAAAGATACATCCTGCATTTAATTTAGTTTAGATTAAGATGCAATGCAGAAACAGGCTCTGCAGCCCACTGAGTCCTTGCCGACCAGCGATCCCCACACATGCACTAGGAACAATTTTACATTTAACCTGCAAACCTGTACGTCTTTGGAGTGTGGGAGGAAACAGATGATCTTGAAGAAAATCCACCTGGTCACCGGGAGAACGTACAAACTCCATAAAGACAGCACCTGTAGTCGAGCTCGAACCCAGGTCTCTGGTGCTATGAGGGAACACCTCTACCGCTGCAACATTGTGCCACCTTTATATCTGATGATGGATATGACTAGGATATGCTGCACCACATGCCAACCTTCAAGGATAATCTCCTGGTGAATGTGTTTAATTTATTGTCACGTGTACCGAGCTACAGTGAAAAGCATTTTTGTTTTGTGCTATCCTGCCATGGAAAGACTATACATGATTACAATCAAGCGGAGTCTGTACGTTCTCCCTGTGACCTACATGGGTTTTCCCCGGATGCTCCGTTTTCCTCTCACACTCCAAAGACCTGCAGGTTTGTAGGTTAATTTGGTAAAAATTGTAAATTGTCCCTCGAGTGTCAGACAGTGCTGGTGTACGGGGATGGCTGGCTGGCGCGGTCTCAGTGGGCCAAAGGACCTGTTTCCACGCTCTATGTCTAAAAAAAAAATCAAGCCATCCACACGACATCGGTCAACCGTATCCAGAAATTTGGAAGCGCAAGTTTGTGGGTCGAAGGACCTGTTCCTGTGCTGTAATGTTCTCTGTTTTATGTTCTGGTTTTATTGTTTATTTTTCTTGCTCAACCTCGGATTGGCGAGAAGGAGAGTGGTTTCTGTCAAAGATAAAAATCAGAAGTGCCGGAAACATTCAGCACTGCGGGCGAAGGATTAATGATGAAACATCAGCTCTCTCTCTCTCCACAGATGCTGCCTCACCAGCTGAGTATTACCAGCCCTTTTTATTACCTGCAGCTTCCTGAGCAACTAATTTCCAAAGAGCAATTGTTTGAAAAGAATCTAAGCATCGCCGTGCTCTGCCCCTTATAAAACTAAACCATGCCACACCAAGGCATGTATTCCAGTGATTAGTGAATGCTCTACTAATAACCGTGAGACCATTTTGTATTGTACCTCCTAGGTATATGGAGATATCCTCTGCAAATATGAAATATATGCAAGCGAGGGGTTAAAGTTTATTATCTCTCAATTATAGTAAAATATCAGGAGAAAATGCAAAAGGTTTAAGGGTCATGGAGATTCACAGAGACATACAGTGTGGAAACAGGTCTATTGGCTCACCTTGCCAACACCGACTAAAATGCTCCATCTACACTAGTCCCACCTGCCTGCATTTGGCTCATATTCCTCTAAGCCTGTCCTATGAATATACCTACGATAGACACAAAAAGCTGGAGTAAATCAGCGGGACAGGCAGCATCTCTGAAGAGAAGGAATGGGTAAAGTTTCGGGTCGAGACCCTTCTTGAATATACCTATCTAAAGGCTTCTTAAACATTGCGATAGTACCTGCCTCAAGGGTTTGTCCAGTTCGATGGAGAGGGGTTTATTCGGGCTTCAAATGCAGAGCTTGCCCAGTATTGGAAGCTGTTGGCTCAAAGGGCCGAATAGCCTGCTCTTGCACCTATTGTCTATTGTCTATTGTTCGTGGAGGAAAGGGGAGAAGGGGCAGTGTTGGGTTCTGGAAGTCACCTGATTATCTGTCCAGAATTACATCCTGCCAGAGTTGGAGACCACCATTGTTCTTGTGACTGTGTGACAGGGTCCATTCCATGATTTTAGTTCAGTTTAGTTTACTGGGGGCAATTTACAGAAGTCAATTAACCTATGAATCCGCACCATCATTAGCATGTAGGAGGAAACTACAGCACCCGGAGAAAACCCACGCAGTCACAGGGAGAACGTACAAACTCCACACAGACAGCATCCAAGGTCAGGATCGTACCTGGGTACCTGGCGTGTGAGGTGGCTGCTCTATTGCTGCACCACTATGCCACCTCACCATCTTCATGGCTCGTTTTCACGGGGCGACTTGACGCAAGATGTAGCCAGAGTGGAGTGGTCGTGGTCTAGCAAGATATCACACGATATAACGGGGGTAGAGTAAAGAGTTCCCACGGTACTCGGCAATTCTGTCATTTGTGCGAGTGACTTGTCCGTCTCCCGATCTTTCCCGAATCAACATCGTGGACTGTAGTGTAGTTAATCACGTGGCACAAATGATGTTACTTTGTTGTCATACACTATATTGTTTTTTTTCACCCGAGCTCTTTAATGAGCTGAAGAATAATCTGTGTTTTTTTAGACGAATGTTGTTTGGTGTGATGCACCTTCTCTCAATATGTGCAAGAAGTCGTCTTTTTATTTTGTCAAATATGAATAAACACTGTATCTCACATTGACCGTGATGATTGTGTTATTTTATGATCTACTGAGGTGAAACTTTCAGTCTGAAGAAGGCTCTCGACCCGAAACGCCACCCGTTCCTTCTCTCCAGAGATGCTGCCTGTCCCGCTGAGTTGATCCAAGCAACTGGTGTCTATCTTCAAAGGACTGACCAGGACTGCCTCTCTCTCTCTCTCTCTCTCTCTCTCTCTCTCTCTCTCTCTCTCTCTCTCTCTCTCTCGCTCTCTCTCTCTCTCTCTCTCTCTCTCTCTCTCTCTCTCTCTCTCTCTCTCTCTCTCTCTCTCTCTCCCTCTCTCTCACACAGGCATGAATGGATGAACTCCGCGGGCCAGGCAGCATCTACGGAGTGAAATGGGCAGGCGACCCATTCTTCAGGCTGCCTTATGTCTCTCTCCGCCCCCCCCCCCTCACCCCAACTCCCACCCACACACGCGAATGCTGGAGAAACTCAGCGGGTGCAGCAGCATCTATGGAACGAAGGAAATAGACAACGTTTCGGCCCCGCTGCACCCGCTGAGTTTCCCTCCGTAAATGCTGCCTGGCCCGCGGAGTTCCTCCAGTCATGCCTGTGTGAGGGAGGGAGGAGAGAGAGAGAGAGAGAGAGAGAGAGAGAGAGAGAGAGAGAGAGAGAGAGGCAGTCCTGGTCAGTCCTTTGAAGATAGACACCAGTTGCTTGGAGCAACTCAGCGGGGACAGGCAGCATCTCTGGAGAGAAGGAACGGGTGGCGTTTCGGGTCGAGAGCCTTCTTCACACTCTCCCTCCCTCACTCTCACACAGGCATGAATGGAGGAACTCCGCGGGCCAGGCAGCATTTACGTTCCTTCTCTCCAGAGATGCTGCCTGTCCCGCTGAGTTGCTCCAAGCAACTGGTGTCTATCTTCAAAGGACTGACCAGGACTGCCTCTCTCTCTGTCCATTTCCCTCCGTAAATGCTGCCTGGCCCGCGGAGTTCCTCCAGTCATGCCTGTGTGAGATGGAGGGAGGGAGAGAGAGAGAGAGAGAGAGAGAGAGACGCACACACAAGGTGGATGCGAAATCTTACCTGCCTGTTTCAGCGACAGACACCCACCGCCAGTAAATGAAGTCACCCCCATCTGTCTCCCCCTCCTCTCCCTCGACTCCCCCACCTTTCCCTCCCAACTCCAGTCCCGTCCCGACCCCCTGGGAAACTGAAGGTTTCCCGCTGTAATTAAAGAGTTCCCACGGTAGACTGTAAAACTGGGACCTTGGTTCTGGACTCCCCCAACATCGGGAACATTCTTCCTCCATCTAGCCTGTACAATCCTGTAGATACGATTAGACAGGTATCTAGTTATTTAATTCAATTAATGATTTATATCGCCCAGCCTCTCATCTTTCAATCGGGTTCGGCCAGGAAGGAACTGCAGATGCTGGATTAAAACGAAGATAGACACAACATGTAGCTCAGCGGGACAAGCAGCATATCAAAAGGGTCTCGACCCGAAATGTCACCCATTCCTTCTCCCCAAAGATGCTGCCTGCCGTTGAACTCATTCTCTTTAAACCGGCATCTGCTGTTCCTTCCGACACATACACAAGAAATAAGCAACTTTTCGGGCCGAAACGTTGCCTATTTCCTTCGTTCCATAGATGCTGCTGCACCCGCTGAGTTTCTCCAGCATTTGTATGTGTGGGTGGGAGTTGGGGTGGTAGAGAGGTAAGGCAGCCTGAGGAAAGGCTCGCCTGTCAATTTCCCTCCGTAGATGCTGCCTGGCCCGCGGAGTTCCTCCAGTTAGAAACTGTTTTCAGACAAAAAGAGACACACTGACATTAATGAAATGCTTAGCTAGTTTTATTAGATTTATATGTAAATAGCAAACTGGCTGGATTCACTCTATCCAACTTCCGGGTTCACCGTTGGCAGGAGTTCCCACGGTGACCGCAAGAGTTACTAGGATATCGCACGGGACACTTCGTTCATAAAATGTTGCAATGCTCAACCACAAGTGCACAAGACACTCTTGGACAAATTCAAACATGTTTGAATTTTCTCCCGAGTACCCAAGGTACACGATTACCTGCCGTTAGCGCCACGGTGGTCCACGAATGCCGTATTGTTACCGCACGAGGTTCCCACGATGTCAAACTCTGGTTACCTCTTGCGTCAAGTCGCACCGTGAAAAGGGGGTTTCAGTGTGAAGAAGAGTCTCGCCCGAAACATCACCCATTCCTTCTGTTCAGAGATGCTGCACCTCAGAGTAACAGCAGCTTGGGTAGCTTGCAACCCACGGTGTGGACAATTAATTATCCAATTTCATTTAACACCCTCTGTTAACCTATGTGCCCTCCCACCTCAATGCCCACTGATTTTTCCCTTTTATTCTACCCCCCTTTTTCAGCCCATCCCTGACCCCGTTCCTGCTATATCCATTCTTCTGGCTTTACATTTCATACCCTCTTCTCTCCTTCTCTGACACCCTTTAGTCTTTTCACCTCTGTCCTTTCTCCATCCATCTGCCATTCAAACTCCGCTCAACGGTATCCTATTATTTGCCGGGCTTTGTCCCACCCCACCTCTTCTGCAGCTTAGCCCCCTTCCCTCTCCCCCCTGCAATCTATCCACTTCCTTCACAGATGCTGCTTGCCTCGCTATTCCAATGCCCCGTGTTTTACACAAGGTCCCAGTATCTGCAGTTCCTTGTGTCTCACTTTCAGCCATTAATTCAGTTCATGTAAATCACATTTATATGAGCCTGAGATTATATCCTTGTGCTATTCAGGTTGTAATTACGCTAAATTTGATTTGTTAAACACAGGTTTGTTTTTATAAAATTCTTAATCAGATTTAAGGGTTATTGATATACCAACATACCAGAAAATTGTACTAATTTACATAATGTGTCTAAAGTTATTTGCTCAAAATTGTTCATTCAATAATAGAACATACTGTAGAACATAGAAGAGTACAGCACAAGAACAGTCCCATAGTCTGTGCTCAACATGATGCCAAGACTAACACTTATCTATCTGCACATGACCAATATCCCTCCATTCGCTGCATATCCATTGGCCTAACCAAAAATCCTTTTGAATGCCACACACGTCTCTGTTTCAACCACCAACCTCAGCAGAGCATTCCAGGCAAAAAATAACACCCCTCTCATCTACTTTAAACTTTGCCCCTCTCACCTTAAAATTATGCCTTCCAGCGTTAGATGGGCTGCACGGTGGCGCAGCTGCCTCACAGCGCCAGAGACCCTGGTTCGATCCTAACTGCGAGTGTTGTCTGTACAGAGTTTGAACGTTCTCCCTGTGACCTGTGTTGGTTTTCTCCTGGTGCTCTAGTTTCCTCCCACACTCCAAAGACGTACTGGTTTGTAGGTTAATTGGCTCCTGTAAATAATGTTAGTGTACGGGGTGATTGCTGGTTGGCGTGGAATCGGTGGGCCGAAAGGGCTGAAGATGTAGATTGCTATTTCTAAATAACATTAAATTTTTAAATAGAAGAGAAAAACTATAGTCAGCCAAAGATAATCAACCATACGTTATTATGAAGAGTGTTGGTACAGTGATTCCAGAAATGATGTGGGTGTTATAGTAACAACAGACATAGCCTGCAAATAACACATTACCATTGGGCAGAGTTAGTCTAAACCTCCTGTTTTAGTTTCATTTCTCCAGCAGCCTCTCAATGGCAACAAACTATATCTCGCAGGCTGCAATTTCATTTACTGTGTGTTTGAGTGTGTTTGCTGGAGAAACAATCCACAGAATGCCATTTACTAACCTGACATGTCCCAAATTGAATTTCAGAATCTGTTGAGTGAGTGACAGTCTTGGAAAGCGAGTTTCAGCAGCAGCAACAAAATGAAATGTGCTGGAGTCTGGAGGAGAGAATGAGTCTAACTTCATTTCCAGCCGTGAAATATCACTGATGTCAAAAAGTCAGCAGAGTAGGATGTCAATCTTTGTGAAGCAGCTGAAATGCACTACGTATACTTTTGGAGAATTCATCCCTCTTTTTGGTACATGGGTTCATAGATTCTAGGAGCAGAATTAGGCCATTTGGCTCAAAGATCGTATAGCGGAGGATCTTTGATTTGGCTCATCAAGTCTACTCTTCCATTCAATCGTGGCTGATCTACCCTTCTCTCTCAACTACATCCTTCTGGCTTCTCCCCATAACCCTTGACTCCCTTCTCAATTATGGATCATCCGTCAGATTAGGGCAGCCTTAAAGCATTGCAGCACTGGAGACCCGGGTTCGATCCCGACCATGGGTGCTGCCCGTACGGAGTTTGTACGTTCTCCCTGTGACCGCATGGGTTTTCTCCGAGATCTTTGCTTTCCTCCCACACTCCAAAGAGGTGCAGGTTTGTAGGGTAATTGGCTAGGTGCATGTGTAAATTGTCCCTAGTGTGTGTAGGATAGTGTTAATGTGTGGGGATCGCTGGTCGGCACGGACCCGGTGGGCCAAAGGGCCTGTTTACACACTGTATCTCTAAACTAAACTAAACTAAAATTGTGTGGATTATTATTCACGGGTTATAGGTATTACTGGCAGTGACAGATGACAAAGGGAAATTATATTTGCGTTGCATGTTTCACTGTGCAGTTACTTATGCAGTGCATTTGGGAATGAGAATTTTGGTCTCCAATAATGAAATGATTCATATTTCCATCAAGGTTCTGTTAAAATAATCAAGGTGCTTGCTGAACATCTCCACTCAGACTGCCTAAACTTACATGATCTCCCAGTAGATAAACTTGTTCACTCCATCTCCCACACTGACCTCTCTGTCCTGGGCATCCTCCACTGTCAGTGTGAGGTTCAATGCAAATTGGAGGAACAGCACCTTATATTTAGCTTTGGCAGCTTACACTCCAGCCATATAAATATCCAACTTCAAGTGACCCTTGCTTTCCCTCTCTCTCCATCCGTCCCTATCCTAGTTTTTCAACCAACGTGAATGTCCACTTGATTAATATTTTATCTTTATAGACTTTGTTGTCAGCTTCTCCAGCTAATGATGATCTACATTTTCCTTAAACTTTGTCCCCTTTGATGTCTCATTTTCACACCTTACGTTCTTTATCTCTGTGTCTCTCCTGACTCTAAGTTTGAAGATGGGTCTTGACCCTAAACACCACCCATTCTTTCTATTCAGAGATGCTGCCTGTCCCGCTTAGTTACTCCAGCATTTTGTGTCTATCTTCAAGGCTATACTTTATTAAAGAACATCTGATACAATGGCAGTCAAACTAGACTGCTCCCCAAACAATGATTCACATAATCTTCTCTACAGTTTACTCTGCGTTATCCATTTGCACTAATTAACCCATAAGATTTCACAGAGGCACCAGCATGCCTCCATTATCAGAATGTTCTGTTAACAGCTGTGAATCATGCATTTCAGACACACACATCAGCACGCTATGTTTAGTTTAGAGATACAGTGGGGAAACAGGCCCTGCAGCCCACCAAGTCTGAACCGACCAGCGATCCCCACACTATCCTGCACACACTGTGGACAATGTTTACATTTATACCAATTCGATTAACCTACAAACCTGTACGTCTTTGGAGTGTGGGAAAAAACTGAATATCTCGGTGAAAACCCACGCCGGGCATGGGGAGAATGTATAAACTAAGTACAGACAGCACCCGTAGTCAGGATCGAACCCGGGTCTCTAGTGCTGAAAGCACTGTAAGACAGCAACACAACCACTGCGCCACCGTGCCGCCTATGGTTTTTCTTCAAAAGCATCCCCATGAAAATGTTCTATTATCGTTCAGCCTTATTCCCCCCTTCAAACTTCTGATTTTATTATTTTGCAGTAAGCAACTGGGCGATGTACTTAATAGTGGTGGTAATTCCATGCACCTGTTGCCCTTGGCCAAGGGTGGAGGGAGGACGATTCAGAGATGTTCCTATTTTCAATGTTCACTTGGAATGCACTGCCGACCACCCGCGGAGTTTGAACCGGCCTGCTCGCGGAGCATGGTTGAGCCGCGGGATTTACCATCACCCGGTGGGGTCACAACATCTGGAGCCTGGATCGCCTCGGCGCAGAGGGAGAACAAAGAGGGAAGAGACAGGGATTTTAAGATTTTGCCTTCCACCACAGTGAGGAGGTGTTTGGTGAACTCACTGTGGTGGATGTTAAATTTGTGTTGATTTTGTGTTTTTGTCATTTTTTATTATGTATGACTGCAGGGAAACGGAATTTCATTCAGACCAAAAGGTCTGAATGACAATAAACAAATCTAATCTAATCTAATCTAATCTAATCTAATCTAATCTGATTTGGAGAGTGAATACCCATCATGGATGCCAATCAAGAGTAACTTGGAGAGTGTTCTGCTTTATATGTTCTGTTGTTGCTTGAATCTTTCCCAGGCAACTGGAGAGTATTTTAACTACGTTCAAGACTTGTGGATGGTGGAAACGTTGTGGAAAGTGAGGAGACTCAAGACAGCACATAGAACAAAGAACATATAGTACAGAACAGAAACAGATCCATTGGCCCATGCCTGGTCCATCACAGGTACTGACCTTCCGTACCATCAAAGGTGATCTGGAGATGGTGATGCCTCAAAAAAGCCAGCCAGTATCATCATAACCCACACCACCCTGGCCACACTCTCATTTCTCTCCTGCCGTTGTGAAGATTGTTTAGGAATCTGACAACATGATCTTCAGGTTTAGGAACAGCTTTTCCCCAACAACCATTGGGTCTTCAACTACAAAACACGAATCAAACTATGAATTATGGAGTGTTTTGGTTGAATTAAGGATGTGGTTCTTTTCACTCATAGTGGGGTTATTAATTTATTGATTTGTGTTGTTTATTATGTGTGATCTATGAGTATTGTATTGACAAGCCTGTTATGCTGGTGCAAGTAAGAATTACATTGTTCTGTTGTCGGTACATATGACAACTAAATACTGAATCTAGGTCTGTGCTGAACATGATAACAAGATAAACTAATCTCATCTGGTGAACATGATCCATAGCACTCCATTCCCTGCATATCCATGTGCCTATCCAAAAGCCTCTGAAAGCCCACTACAGTATCTGTTTCACCACCACCCCTGGCAGCGTATTCACGGAGCCCACCACTCTGTGTAAACAACACTTGGCTTACACCTTCCGACATAATCGCATAGTCCACATCTCCTCACCATCCACAGTCTGATCTTCTTGCTTGGTGATGTTTAGTTTCACGTGGCTTCTCCAGTTAAGTTTTGATTACCCGGATACGGCAATGATAATGGGATTGATTCCAAGTACTTTTATTCCTGGAAATGCTCAATGACTACCACGTGTTCTCATGTCAAGATCAAGATCAAGATCAAGATTCAATTTAATTGTCATTTGGACCCCTTGAGGTCCAAACGAAATGACTTTTCTGCAGCCATACATTACAAACAAATAGACCCAAGACACAACATAATTTACATAAACATCCATCACATCGCTGTGATGGAAGCCCAAAAAAACTTATCTCTCCACTGCACTCTCCCCCCCCCCCCCCCCTCCGATGTCAGAGTCAAAGTCAAAGCCCCCGGCTGGCGATGGCGATTGTCCCGCGGCCATTAAAGCCCCGCCGGGTGGTGCGAGGTCGCACACCGGGTCTTGGTGTTGGAGCCCCCGGCGTGCGCTCGCAGAGTCCCGCGGCCATTCCAAGCCGCGCGGGGCGGTGCTGTGAGGCCCCGCTCCAGGAGCTCTTCGACCCCGCAACTCGGGCGGGAGAAGTTGCCGTTGCGGGAGCCCTGAAAAGCGGTCTCCCTCCAGGGACCCGCAGGCTCCCGGTGCCGCTGTCCGCCAGACCCGCAGTAGCAGCCTCCGAATCTCCGGAGGTCGGGCCGCAGCAGCGCTCCACCACCGCTCCACCCGCTCCGGACTCGGCCAGCTCCGCGACGGTGAGGTGAGTAGTCGGCACCAGAGCCCCCGGTCTTCCTGTTGGAGGCCGCTCCTCGTTGCAGCCCCAACTACAACGGAGACCCGACAAAGAAAAGGTTGGGTCTCCCATGCAGGGAGAGATTAAAAGTTACCCCCCTCCCTCCAAACACACCCACACCCCCCCCACACACCCACCCCCCAACAAAAAATAACAAAAACTACATAAAAACATAGACAAAAAATAATAAAAACGCAGACGGGCTGCAGAGGCCGCTGCTGACGAGAGTCACGCCGCCTACTTAAGCCTACTCATGTGTGTTTCTGTAGATTTATGTGTACATGTCTACACATAAATGAAGTGAAGATACGGTGTATTTCTTCTGTAAAGAAAGAGTGGTTTGTTTAGTTTGGTTTAATGGTACAGAAAAACGTTTTATTTGTTGCATGCCATCCAGTCAGTGGAAAGACTATACATGATTACATGATTACCATTACCCTGCCATATCTCTAGATTCTCCCTTTCCTGACTCAGTCTGAAGACGGGTCTTAACCCGAAACGTCACTCATTCCTTCTCTCCAAAGATGCTGCCTGTCCTGCTGTGTGACTCCAGCATTTTGTTTCTATCTTCAATCAGCATCTCCAGTTCCTTCCTACACATGATTACAATCAAGTTGCCCACAGCGTACAGATACAGATGCTTAGACTTTAGACTTTAGAGATATGGCGTAGAAACAAACCCTTTGGCCCACCGAATCCACTCCGACCAGCGATCACCCTATACACTAACACTATCCTACACACTAGGGCCAATTTTGGATTGTGGGAGGAAACCGGAGCACTTGGAGAAAACCCACGCAGGTCACGGGGAGAACGTACAAACTCCGTAGTCAGGATCGAACCAGGGTCCCTGGTGCAGTAAGGCAGCAACTCTACCGCTGCGCCACCGTGTGAGCCTATAAAGGATAATGGGAATTACGTTTAGTGAGATGATGAAGAAGAGGTTAGTTAGAGTAAGAGATGCTGCTGTTGAAATGGAGATTTAAAAGAGTGGAGCGATTGTGATGAATGTTTGTAGATCAGGTTCTGGGAGTGACACATAGAGTGTGGCCTGGCCCGGACAAGGATCTTTGGTTGTAATAAATCTCTGGACGTAAACAAGGATGTTTTAAAGTTCTCTTGTCCTATGACTCACTATAAATATCTTTCAAAAAAAACCTCGAAATTGAAATAAAATCTTGACTTTTTCAGATACCATTATTTTCAGATATTGTTTCCCATCAATTCTGCAGGAAATTTACTTTCATGCCATCTTCACACCGAGCGCTGTTCCATATCTCTCTTCTCACACCCGTCCCTTTGTTTTATATATATATATATATATTATATTTCAATATCACATCTACACTAGATTCAGTCAAATAGTAACAAATTTCAATATAATTTTGGTCATTACACCGAGTTTGTACGTTCTCCCAGTGACCTGCGTGGGTTTTTTTTTACCGTTGCTCCGTTTTCCCCGCACACTCCAAAGCCGTCCAGGTTTGTAGGTTAATTGGCTTTGGTAATATTATAAATTATCCCTGGTGTGTGTAGGATAGTGTTAGTGTACTGGGATCGCTGGTCGGAGCAGACTCGTTTCCACGCTGTTTCTCTAAACTAATCAGCAATTCTAAATAAAAACTGCGAATCAAAGGGATAGGAACAACATATAATTATGATAGAAGGCTCAGAGTGCAGGAGTAGCTCCGTGCTTCAGGCTGCATCTCAGGAAAACACGGATCAGCAACCTTTCTCCTGACTAATCCGAAGAAGGGTCTCGACCCGAAACGTCACCCATTCCTTCTCTCCAGAGATGCTGCCTGTCCCACTGTGTTACTCCAACTTTTTGTGTCCATCTTCGGTTTAAATCAACATCTGCAGTTCCTTCCTACACATTTCTCCTGATATGTTGTCTGATCTGCTGATTCTGTCTTCTTTTGTAAACCAGCATCTGCAGTTCCTTGTTTCCATATTATTGTTGAAACCTTTAAAATTATAATAGACATTTTAGTTTATTGATAAATGAAAACGATCAAACTAACATAACATGTCTTATAAATTACATGAAAATCAGGATTAACTCAGCAGGATATATCACCCAATATCCAAATACGCTTTGTCCTATCTGCAATTTTGGAAATATTGGTTTATTATTGTTACATGTACCAAGACACAGAGACCAACTTTGTTTTATGTTCTGTCACAGGCAAATCTTACCAAACACAAATACAATCAGTAGTCCAAAGAGAAAATAAACAGAGTGAAGGACATATAGTGTCGTAATTTGTTTAATTTGCAGATTAAAGAAAAGGTGCAAAGTCTGTGCTGAGGTGGATTGTGAGATTAGAATACATCCTAAACTCAATAGGATGAGCGGGGAAGAAATTGTTACTGAATTTTGTGTTTCATGCTTTCAAGCTTTTGTATTTACTTTGAGAGAAGGGAGAGCAGGGAATGACTGGGGAGCAATTATTCCTTGATTGTTTTGGCTACTTTCCCGAGGCAGTGTAGAATGTAAATGGAGCTGATGGGAGGGGGATTTGGGAACAGAGGAGACTGGTCTATGTGATGGATTAAGCTGCATCCATAACACTGCAATTTATTCAAATCTCGGGCAGAGTATTTGTCAAATCAAGTTGTGAAGTTCTCGGTTTATTTCAGTTTTAGTTTAGTTGTACAGCGTGGAAACAGGCCTTTCGGCCCACCGAGTCTGTGCCAACTAGCAATCACCTATATGCAAGTACTATCTCAAACACTAGAGACAATTTACAGAAGACATTAACCTATCAACCTGTATGTCTTTGGAATTTGAGAGAAAACTGGAGCACCCGAAGAAAACCCACATGGTCACAGGAAGAATGTCCTGACTCTGTACAGCCAACACCCATCGTCAGGATTGAACCTGAGTCACTGGCACTGTAATGGGCCTGTCCCACTTGGCCGTCATTTATGCAACAGGCCGGTAGTGACTTTTGCGCGCTTCATCATGTGTTTGCACAGCCGTCTGGAGTGCGTGACGTCATTTGAATACCCAGTTTATGATATTTACCCAGTTTATGATATTTATGGTGATTTTCTAAAATGGTCCAGTTTCTTGAGTGGTGCTAGCAATTGGAAAAACTGCAGATGTAATGCCCCTATACAAAAAAAGAGGTGAATGAAAAGTAGCAAGCTGCAGACTAAATTAATCCGTGGGAAGGAACTGCAGATGCTGGTTTAAATTGAAGATAGACACAAAATGCAGGAGTAACTCAGCAGGACTGGCAGCATCTCTGGAGAGAAGGAATGGATGATATTTCAGTCTGAAGAAGGGTCTCGACCTGAAACGTCACCTTGTTCCACCGTGCGCAACTCCACACTCTTCCACGCCACTCCATGCACCCGTCCCGCACTACCCACACGCTACCAGGTCACGTAAATGGCGTGCAAATGATGGCCAAGTGTGACAGGCCCTTAAGGCAGCAACTCTACTGTTGCACCACCATGCCACCCCAAACTTTTGGCAACTTGTTTATTATTCCCAAAACCCTCAGTGTGACAAAGTTGTCCCTGAGGCTCCTATTAAATCATTCCCCTGTGCCCCTGCGCCGCTGTGCCACCCACTGTGGTGCATCTGTAGACATTGGTATATTGATTCATTGGAGGCAACTGATGCCAACTTTCCTCAGTTTTATGAGGAAGTTAGTGTAGCCCTGAAAATATAATGACTTACATGTAACCCAGACTATAAGCCATACAGGGTCCAGATAGAGAATTGTCCTGGCTGTGCTGTAAAATACACTTTAAATTAAAAATTGAGGCTTTTACAAATAAGGATTGGCCAACACTCAAGGAAAGACACAAAATGCTGGAGTAACTCAGTGGGTTAGGCAGCATCTCTGGAGAAATTGGATTGGTGACTTTTTGGGTTGGGCCCCTTCTTCAGACCAGCATCTCTTACTCAAGGCCTAGCATTTATTTTAACTTGGGAGCGGACTAGTGTCTTTCTCCTGTGAAAGCTCCTTGGTATTTTTCTAACAATTAGAAGGTCTTCGGTTATAATAATTTTCATATAAATGGTAGGGAGGTTTATCGATGACAAAACGGTGCCAGAGCATAGGGGCTCTTTGTTTGCCAATCCCAGAGCAGGATCTACTATCTTTAATACAATCGCCCCACTCTTTTTCCTCTTTACCCTATCATTTGTCCTAATACCCTAGAATCCACACAGCATTAAGACTTGATTCATTGTATTCCCTTCTCAGCTCAGGGTGGCACGGTGGTGCAGTGGTAGAGTTGCTGCCTTACATCTCCAGAGAGCTGGGTTTAATCTTGACTACGGGTTCTGTCTGTACGAAGTTTATACGTTCTCCTTGGGACCGCATGGGTTTTCTCCGGGTGCTTCTAGTTTCCACCCACAACACAAAGCAGTCCTGAGCTACTATCTACCACATTGGACACCCTTGGGCTATCTTTGATCGGACTTTACCTTGCATTAAACATCATTCACGTTATTCGTCTTATCATGTATCTGTACACTGTGGATGGCTCAATTGTAATCAGATATGATCTTTCCGCTGACTGGTTAGCATGCAACAAAAGCTTTTCATTGTAACTCAGTACAAGTGACACTAAATTAAATAAAATTCATGACGTGCAAGTTTGTAGGTTAAGTGGCTTCTGTAAAATTGTAAATTGTCCTGATTGTGTGTAGGATAGTACCAGTGTACGGGGTGATCGCTGGTCGGCCTGGACTCGGTGGGCTGAAGGGCCTGTTTCTCTAAAAAGTAAAATCTAGAGCTCACTTCTTTCCTAACCCTTCGGTCTCCTAGGTTGCAGATTTTGAGCGTCGATCCCCTGTTCATCGTGATAGGGAAGCTTTTATAAGCTCGCAAATGCAACAATTTGTTGCTAAAATGGTTTCAAGCTGAAAAAAAAAAAAAGAAAAATGAACAAGCAGGACACACTGTGTGGGTCATCATCATTTTATATCATCTAGCAGAGGCGTAGATTGTTTTTATATCAATTGTATGCAACTGGTCCGTGTTGTATGTGAAGTTGCTTGGCCGGAATTTGAACTTCAAGCCCATTTTGAGGATAACTATGCTTCATAAAACTGATTGGATGGTATTAAAATGATGATCTACTGTCCATGAGTCAAAATTCTCCAACATTTTTATTTCATCTATATGTAGATTTGACTGACTATCTTGAGACACAGTGAAAGAGCACGACATTGAAAAGGAAATTAACCTTTCTCATAGAATCGCATTTCACACCAAACAGCCCTGAGAGGTGACCTTCTTTCAGTTAAATGGCTCCCTTTCAATAGTGCGCATAAAACCTGTTTCTCTCAGAACCATTACACGTGACATCGCATTAACTCTTCATAATAACACACAAACACCGTTCCCAATCAGAATGAATTGAGAATTTACATCCACTATCTGAAACAAATAGGCTGCTAAATGTGTATCAGGATGAGAGATCTTTGTTTGCTCAAAGAATATTACAAATGCAGTCAAATGATTAGTTTTCAATGCAAATTAGATGTAAGAGAAGTGCTCTGTTTATACTGTAGTCAGTGAATCATAAACAAGGCTCATGATGATATTGATTCTCTGACCTACTGAAGGAATTTTATTTGAAAGACATGGGTGATTGGCCAAATTTCTAAGGACTTTAATCCTCAAATATTTACTTTTCACAGAAGACTCAAAGAAGTGAAAGGGACTGGATAATGGGTGAAAAGGATTTCAATGCAGCTCCCGAAGAGCTCTAACAGAGGTGGTTGATCAATACGATGGAGCAAGTGGCTTGAATTCACAATCTATTATCTGGAGAAGGTTTAGAGAAACAGCATGGAAACAGGTTCATTGACCCACTGAGTCCACACCGATCATCGATCACCTGTGCACCAGTTCTACATTATCCCACTTTTTCATCCTACACACTAGGGGCGATTTTACAAAAACCAATAAAACCACAAGCCTCATGTCTTTGGAATGTGGAAGTAAACCGGAGCACCTGGAGGAAACCCACAAGGTCACAGGGAGAATGTACAAACTCGGCACAGACAGCAGCCGACGTCAGGATTAAACACGGGTCTGTGGCACTGTAAGGCAGCAGCTCTACCGCTGTGCCTCGCCTCTGAAGATTGATAAGCAGGGACAGACCCCACATAAATTGTCACCTATCCTTGCCCTCCAGCGGTGTTACCTGACCCGTGTAGTTACTCCAGCATTTTGTGTTGAGTCTGAAGGAGGTTCCCGAACCAAGCGGCAAGGCACAGTGGTGCAGTGGTGGAGTTGCAGCCTTACAGCACTTGCAGCACCGGAGACCCGGGTTTGAACCCGACTACGGGTGCTGACGTATGGAGTTTGTACATTATACCTGTGACCGCATTAAAAATTCAAAAGCGGTTAGTTTAGTTTATTATTGTCGCATGTACAGTAAAATGTTGCTTGTGTGCTACACAGTCAAAGACTATACATTAATACAATATGTCAATGTAATGCTCGGCCAGTGGCCACAAAAAAAATACAAAGGATTTGTATGAAACTGCTCACAATGCCTCCCCTGAAGCATTTAATAAGGGAATTAACAATTAAAGTGTTTGACAGAAAAAATTCTGACAATAAATGCATTCAATAAATGCATTCTATTCTATTCTATTCTATTATAATTCCACTACAATAAGTTTACAGCTTTCCAAATCTCATGACACCATAAATTAGAATCAAGAGTTGAAATCACAAGGTCGTACAGGGGAAAATGTCCCAACCAAGTTTGGCTCCTTTCATTTTGTGCCTGGACTATTGGCAGTGGGGAGTTTAGTTTACAGATACAGCACCGAAACAGGCCCTTTGGCCCACCGAGTCTGCACTGACCAGCGATCCCCACACATTGACACTACCATACACACACTAGAGACAATTTATACCAAGCCAATTAACCTACAAACCTGTACATCTTTGTAGTGTAGGAGGAAGCCAGAGCACATGGAGAAAACCCATGCAGGTCATGGGGAGAATGTACAAACAGCATACAGACAGCATCCCGAAGTGCGCCGCTAGGCTTGGCCTTCCAAGGTCTGCTGGGTCTCCCAGTTGCTAACCATTTTAACCCCCCTTCTCATTCCCAAACTAACCTTTCTGTCCTGGACCTCCTCCATTGCCAGAGTGCAACCACGTGCAAACTGGAGGAACAGCACATATTCCGCTTGGGAAGCTCTCAATCCAATTGTTTGAATGCTGAATTCTCCA
Source organism: Leucoraja erinaceus (assembly GCF_028641065.1). Lineage (NCBI taxonomy): Eukaryota > Metazoa > Chordata > Chondrichthyes > Rajiformes > Rajidae > Leucoraja > Leucoraja erinaceus. The sequence continues at coordinate 5,017,573 of NC_073402.1, read as the reverse complement.
ATTTTAGGAACTAACCTAACCTACAAACAACCTTTTCCCCTCCTGTTCCTCACCCCTTCCATCCCTTTGCCTCACCTGGATGTGCACCAAATTCTCTCCTTCCTCCTACCTTTCCACCTATATTCTTCCCTGTGGCTTCACAATTCACAGTTTTTACATCCTTATAAGGCCATACGTGATAGTAGCAGAACTAGGCTATTCAGCCCATCAAGCCCACGCTATTCAATCACGGCTGATCTATCTCTCCCTCCTAACCCCATTCTGCAGCCTTCTCCGCATTACCCCTGACACCCTTCCTAACCAAGAATCTATCTATCTCTGCTTTAGAAATATCCACTGACGGCCTCCACAGCCTTCTGTGGTAAAGAATTCCACAGGTTCACCACCCTCTAACTAAATAAATTCCTTCTGATCTCCTTCCTAAAGGAATGTCTTTTAATTCTGATCTCTAGATCTAGACTCTCCCACTAGTGGAAACATCCTCTCCACATCTACTCTATCCAAGTATTTCAACATTTCGATACGTTTCAATGTTTAGGTTAGAGACACAGCATGGAAACAGGTCCTTCGGCCCACCGAGTCCGCACCCTACACACACTACCCTACACACAGTAGGGACAATTTATACCAGCCTATTAACCTACAGACCTGTACATCTTTGGAGTGTGAAGATCTCAGGAAAAACCCACGTAGGTCACGGGGAGAACGTACAAACTCCATATAGACAACACCCCCAGTCAGGATTGAACCCAGGTCTCTGGTGCCATAAAGCAGCAACTCTAACACTGCGCCTGCTTGCCGTTCTGAAGAAGTAGATACACCTCCAACAGTGGAACAAATGTAACATATTTTTATTTGTTAATACATGTAAATGTGACATCAATAGGAATTTTGAGCCAATTCCTTCCAAAATGCATGGAAATAGCAGTCTGTAATGGATTCTAACCAACCGTGCTTGCAGCCAGGGAAAAGTTCACCAAATGCTTCTTAGCTTCCCACACAAAAGCTGTGATATCATCCGTCAACCCTCAAATCCCATACAGTTCATCCCCACCAGCTGCCGACATTGGCTTGACATTACCACCCTCATAGTTGCTAATCAGTACCATCCTTCACTGAGCCAATAGTCATCTGCATTATAATCAAAACTTTCCTGCAACTAAACTCAACCCGACAAACAATATTACATGTGCAGAAAACCAATCAGTCCTAAAATACTGGAAGTGCTCAATAGGCTAAACATACCATCAATAAAGACAGGAGCCAACTGCCTAGAGCCTACCACACATGCTAAACGAGACTGCAGATTAAAAACATGTTAAAAGGAAAAGATTGCACGCGATGGAGAGGAAGAGCAAACATTCATGTACAGAAGACATAAAGTGTCTCGACCCGAATCGTCAGCAAGTCTTTTTCTCACGAGATGCTTCCTGACCTGCTGAGTTACTCCAAGTTTTTTGTCTATCTTCAATTTAAACCAGCATCTACACTTCCTTCCTACACAAGACTTGTAAAGTGGCTGGTATGGGAATGACGAATTACTGAGGAGGCAAGAGTCAAAGCTAAGTGGGAGAATGAGAGACGTCAAAGTATTGACAATCATATATACAATACGATACGATAGAAGTTTATTCGTCCCCGGAGGGAAATATGTCTGCCAACAGTCACAACACACAGCGAGGTACACGAAAACTTGAAATTGAAATTAATTTAAAAGTGAATAAAAAAGAAAAAGTGAAGCGACTGATGTCTGGCTGCCGTGTGCACAGCGTCTTCGCCTGAACAAGTGAACAAGCAAAGAAACAAATGCAGGCTTATCCCCTGGGCAGAGGATTCTAAACTACAGTGCCTCGACAGTACCTCCCCTCCTCACCCTCTCCCACACCGGGTTCCCCTTTGTTCTCCCATTGTCCCTCACAACGGCCCCCCAACGCCAAGTCCCCATTTTCTTCCCCTCCCCCCCTCATGCTCATTGACCACTGATCGCGGGTTGATCGCGAGGCCCCACCGCTGTTGCCGAGGATCCCAACACCACCGAGGCTCCCATCACCGCCGAGGCTCCCTCTGCCGTATAATCTTGGAAGTAAAATTGCCAAAGGGAGGTAGATGGATAGAGGTGCTGGCACTAATTATTTTATCTCCATCAAGCTGTTTGAGTTTTGATTTAATCAAATAGATCTGTGGAAATGTAATCCAGGAGGAATTCCCTTGGAGCAAACATAGAAACATAGAATATGGGTGCAGGAGTAGGCCATTCGGCCCTTCGTACCAGGACCACCATTCAATATGGTCATTGCTGATCATAGAAAACCAGTACCCCGTTCCTGCTTTCTCCCCATATCCCTTGATTCAATTAGCCCTAAGAGCTAAATCTAACTCTCTCTTGAAAACATCCAGTGAATTGGCCTCCACTGCCTTCTGTGACAGGGAATTCCACAGATTCACAATTCTCTGGGTGAAGAAGTTTTTCCTCATCCCAGTCCAAAATGGCCTACCCCTTATTCTTAAATTGTGACACCTGGTTCTAGACTCCTCCGACATCGGGAACATTTTTCCTGCATCTAACGTGTCCAATCCCTTAAGAATTTTATGTATTTCTATAAGATCCACGTCTCATCTTAAATTCCAGCGAATATGAGCCTAGTCGATCCATCAGAATGCTCCTGGGATGCACTGCAGAGCCAAACAAGTATTGAGCAGAGGGCCGCTGCGAGCATCGAGGGACCCGGTGGGGCCGCCGCAGCCACATGCGGTAAGTAGCAGGTCTGGCTCACTGCCACAAAGAAGGACCCAGCAGGCCACTGTCAACATGGAAACCTTGAAAGCAGCCAAGCTCATCCCTGAGACTGGGGAACCGATGAGCTAGGGGTTGGTTATTGGGAGAAGGCAGGAGAATGGGGTTAAGAGGGAAAGAATGGCCAAAAGGCCTAATTCAGTTCCTATCACTTATGAACTTGTGAGTGGGCTGGTAGAAGTGGGACCAGGGTACTGCCTACAGCACCTTCAAGGTCGGCTGCAGGAGGTGCCACCGGGACACAGAGAGTCGGGCAAGGAGAGGGACGTCCGTTGGCGGGCCGGGCAGATCGAAGGTGATGGAGGAGACCCTGCAGCAACCTGGGGCTTACCTGGATCATGGGCCAGACTTTGGACTGTTTCTTTTTGTAAATGGCACAAAAATGTGGCATCTTTATATGGCATCATTATATGTTATATGTTATATCTTGTGCATGTGTGAGTATACAAAAATAATTTGACTGTGCAGTGCAAAGGCGACAATAAAGAACCATTGAACCATTGAACCATTGGCAATTGATGGTGGATGCGCAGTGCCATGTACATGAGCCATCTTGGTTCACACTGGGGTACATAACCTCTCCTAACCACGCTTATTTATATTCAGCACTTCTAAATTTCTCTTGACACACTGCGACCACAACACATACAATAGGCAAGACCAAGCGTAGACTCGGCAACCATTTCACAAAACACCTGCGCTTGGCTAGCCGAGGACCGCTGGATCTCCTGGTTGCTATCCATTTTAACTCCCCTTCTCCTTCCCAAACCAACCTTTCTGGCCTGGGCCTCCTCCATTGCCATGGTGAGGCCAAGTGCAAACTGGAGGAACAGCACCTCGTATTCTGCTTGGGTAGCTGAACCATTCAATGGTTTGAATGTTGAATTCTCCAATTTTACGTAACTAACCTAACCGGCAAACAACCTTTTCTCCAGATTACTGTCTAAATGGTGTCAAGTTGGGAAAAGGGGAAGTACAATGGGATCTGGGGGTCTTTGTTCATCAGTCAATGAAAGTAAGCATGCAGGTACAACAGGCAGTGAAGAAAGCGAATGGCATGTTGGCCTTTATAACATGAGGAGTTTAAGATAGCGAAGTCAGGAGATATGGGGAGAAGGCAGGAACGGGGTACTGATTGGGGAAGATCAGCCATGATCACATTGAATGGCTGTGTTAGCTTGAAGGGCTGAATGGCCTACTCCTGCACCTATTGTCTATTGTCTTTCCACCTATATTCTTTCTTGTGGCTTCATAGTTCACGGTTCTTTCGTCCTTATTTCACTACTTTTGTCTTTCCATCTCTGGTCTTTATCCAATCATCTGCTTATCAACCCCCCTCCCCCTCCCCCTCATCTGCATCCAGCTATCACTTTAAACTTTGTCTTGACGTCAGTGAATATTTGTAAATCAGAGAGACAATTACTCGATTAGAACGGGTGTCAAGGGTAATGGGGGGAAGGCAGGAAATGTGATTAGGAGGTAGAGATCAGCCATGATTGAATAGCGGAGTGTACCCGATGGGCAGAATGGCCTAATTCTACTCCTATAACTTGTGAATGTGAACTTTTTCCTGCCCCTCCACTCTTCCAGCCTTTTCCCACCACAATCAGCCTGAAGAAGGGATAAACTAGGAACTGCAGTTTTAACTTTAGGACCCGGGTTCGATCACGACTTCGGGTGCTGTCTGTATGGAGTTTGTACGTTCTACCCGTGACCGAGTGCGTTTTCTCCGAGATCTTTAGTTTCCTCCCACACTCCAAAGACGTACAGGTTTGTAAGTTCATTAGCTTGGTATAAATGTGTAAATTGTCACTAGTGTGTTAATGTGCGGAGATCACTGGTCAGGGCCGAAGTGGCTGTCTCCATGCTGTAGTTCTAAACTAAACTAAACTAAACTAGAGGGCATAGCTTTAAGGTGAGAGGGGTAAAGTTTAAAGAAGATGTACGGGACAATTTGTTACCACAGTGGGTGGTAGATGCCTGGAATACACGGCCAGGGGTGATGATGGACGCAGATGCAATAGTGACATTTAAGAGACATTTCGGGTAAATGCATAGATCTGCAGGGAATGGAAAGATATGGACTACATGAGGGCAAAGGAGATTAGTTTATTATGGCATCGTGTTCAGCATGGACATTGTGGGCCAAAGGGCCTGTTCCTGTGCTGTTCATTTCTATGTTCTATGTTCCAGGTATAGAGAATAATCTTAACTTCACTTTGCAACCTCAATTTTTCATCTCTCTGACCAATAGGAAAAAAAACTCTAGCAATTCATTATTTTGAATGAAGTAACACAGTTGATTATTGGAGCAAAAAGAGCTGGGATGTGTCTCAGTAAATTTTCCATTATATTTATGTGATGGTAGAATGCAAGGGGAAGTGTGTCTTATGAACAACTCCTTCAGGTCACAAGCAGCAGAGAGAAAGTGCTAATTGTGTATTGTACCGAGGAGCAGGCTCATCCATCACTTAGGCTCTTGGCATATGAGATGGACTGGTTTAACACAAATGTGCTCATTCTAGACATTAATCTTACTGTCTCCTTGGGAGCTGCAATGAAACCAGCGTCAGCTTCTACAGGGCTACATCGCTCAGCAACCAGCCGTTCGTTTGCGGCATGGAGCTACTGTCTTATTGGAGCTGCTGCCTTACAGTGCCAGAGACCTGGGTTTGATCCTGACTATGGGTGCTTGGCTGTACGGAGTTTGGACGTTCTCCCCGTGTTCTGTGTGGGTTTTCTCCGAGATCTTTGGTTTCCTCCCACACTCCAAGGTTGTTGTTCTGCAACACGAGTCTAGAGAATTAGGTAGGAGGCTGAAAAGCAGGACATCCAGGGTGGTTATCTCTGGTTTGCTTCCAGTACCTGGTGCTAGTGAGGGTAGGAAGAGCGAGATAGGGGAGCTGAATGTGTGGCTGAAGAATTGGTGCGGGGGGCAGGGATTTAGATTTCTGGACCATTGGGATCTCTTCTGGGGCAGGGGTGACCTGTACAAAAGGGGCAGGTTACACCTTAACTGGATGGGGACCAACATTCTGGCAGGCAGGTTTGCTAGAGCAACACAGATGTGTTTAAACTAAATAGCGGGAGGGTGGGGTCAACTCTGTGGAAGCGTATGCATGGAGTTAACAGGAAAGAGAATGCAGGAAAGGTCACGAAGTCTCCAGAAATAACAGGACAGAAAGTTTAAAAAGGGAGAAGAGAGTAAGGTCTGGTAAAATCGTGGTGGTTGTGACAGGGGGGTGGTCAACGCAAAATTGAAGGTATTATATTTGAATGTACGTAGTGTAAGAAACAAAGTGGACGAGTTTGTAGCACAGTGGGAAATGGCAGGTATGACGTTGTAGGCACTACGGAGACATGGCTGCACGAGGATCGGAACTGGGAGCAAAATATTCAAGGCTACAACTCCTATCGCAAGGACGGGCAGGTGGTCAGAGGGGGTGGGGTAGCACTGCTGGTAAGGAATGAAATTCATGCCTCAGCAAAGGGTGACATAGGATCAGAAGATGTAGAGTAGGTGGAGCTGAAAAACTGCAAGGGTAAAAAGACTCTAATGGGAGTTATTTACAGGCCTCCAAACAGTAGCCAGGGTACAGGTTGCAAGTGCAATCAGGAAATACGATTGCCGTGTAGGAAAGGCAATGCTACGGTGGTCGTCGGTGATTTCAATATGCAGGTAGACTGGGGAATCAGGCTGGTACTGGGCCCTAAGAGAGAGAATTTGTAGATTGCATTCGAGATAGTGTCTTAGAGCAGCTTGTTGTGGAGCCTACCAGGGATAAGGCAATTCTAGATTTAGTGCCGTGCAATGAACCAAATTTAATAAGATAACTTAAGGTAAAGGAACCACTAGGAGGAAGTGACCACAATGTGATAAGATTTAACTTACAATTTGAAAGGGAGAAGGTGAAATTGGATGTGATGGTATTACAGCCGAGCTAGGACTACCTAGGCATGAGGGAGGAACTGGCAAAGATTGACTGGAAAGGGGCGTTAATAGGAATGATGGTAGAGCAGCAATGGCAGGAATTTCTGCGGATAATTCGGAAGGTGCAGGTTCATTTCATTCCAAAGTGGAAGAAAGATTCCAGGGGAGAATAAGACAACCATGGCTGACAGGGGAGGTCAAGGGCAACATTAAAGCAAAAGAGAAGGCATGTAACATTGCAAAGATTAGTGGGAAGCCAGAGGATTGAGATGTTTTTAAAGAACAACAAAAGGTAACTAAATGGACAATGTGGAGAGAAAAGATGAAGTACGAATGTAACCTAGCCAATCATATAAAAGAGGAGAGCAAAAGTTTCTATGGATATATAAAGAGTAAAAAAGAGGCAAGAGTGGATGTTGGGCCGCTGGAGAAGTGATAAAGAGATATCAAGAATGGCAGAGAAATTGAATAACTTTTTTGCATCAGTCTTCACATAGAAACATAGACAGAAACATAGAAAATAGGTGCAGGAGGAGGCCATTGGGCCCTTTGAGCCAGCACTGCCATTCATTGTGATCATGGCTGATCGTCCCCAATCAATAACCCGTGCCTGCCTTCTTCCTTGATTCCACTAGCCCCGAGAGCTCTATCTAATTCTTTCTTAAATCCATCCAGTGATTTGGCCTCCACTGCCCTCTGTGGCAGGGAATTCCACACATTCACAACTCTCTGGGTGAAAAAGTTTTTTCTCACCGCAGTCTTAAATGACCTCCCCTTTATTCTAAGACTGTGGCCCCTGGTTCTGGACTCGCCCAACATCGGGAACATTTTTCCTGCATCTAGCTTGTCCAGTCCTTTAATAATTTTATATGTTTCTATAAGATCCCCTCTCATCCGTCTAAACTCCAGTGAATACAAGCCTAGTCTTTTCAATCTTTCCTCATATCACAGTCCCACCATCCCAGGGATCAATCTCATGAACCAACGCTGCACTGCCTCAATCACAATGACAAGGATGGTTCTTCACAGTGGAAGAACCAGCAGTGTGCCTGCAATCCTAGTGAGTCAGGGGGCGGAAGTTAGTGGAGTGGGATTTTACTGAGGAGAAGGTGCTAGAAAAATGAAAGGTGTGAGGGTGGATAAAGGGCCTGTCCAACTAGTCGATTTTTAGGCGACTACAGGTGACTAGGCTGTCACCACATGGTTGCCGGGGTCGTGAGTCGTCTCCTCAGTCACCCAAAGAGTTGTTGCGATTTTCTGGTTGCCGCTGGATTTTGAAATGTTCAAAAATTTTCGGCACAGTGGGCTTGACGACAATGAATGTAGCTTAACTTCTCCTGATGTAGGTTGGCCCCAGGATGACTTAGGTTGTCGCCAGGTGACATAGGTTGTCGCTGGTGCTGATTTCGGTGAATTCCATTGGCGCCTATCTACAGCAACCTACGTCAACTGGTGACAGGTACCGGTGACTGAATTGTCTTTAGTCATCTTCAGTTGGTGCCGACAGGGTCGTTGCTTGTCATAGCTTGTCGTAGCTGGATGTAGGTTGACTTCTGTTGTTGTAGGTTGTCGCCTGTGTGTTCGTAAGTTGTCGTAGGTGTGGCCATAGGTGGACGTCCTAATGGGTCACCGGTTGTCGGTAGCTTGCCATTGCTTGACGTCGATGAGGTGATAGGTTGTTGTAGCTTGTCGTAGGCATTGTCGTATGGGGGTCCAGTCGCCAGTTTTTCAGCGAGTAGCTACGACCTTGACAGTCACCGGCAGTCACCGAAAAAGTCGCATATGTGAGACAGACCCATTAGTCACCTGGAGCAGATGGACTGCACCCTAGGGTTCTGAAGGAGGTGGCCTCAGAGATTGTGGAGGCGTTGACAGTGATATTTCAAGAATCATTAGAGTTAAAAGTGGTTCCTGGAGATAGGAAAATTGCGAATATCAGCTTGCTGTACAAGAAGGGAGCAAGGCAGAAGAACGGAAATTGTAGGCCGCTTAGCCTGACCGGAGGTTGGTAAGAGATTACAGTCAATTATAGATTACACAGTACTTAGTTCACAATAAAATAGGCTTCTTCTTCTTGCGTATGGCGTGCACAGCCTAAAGTTGTAGGACAACTTGTTCTATTTGATCTTATTTGATTGTGCACGTCAGGCTTTTTGCATTCGTCGAAACTAGATGGACCACGATAAAATAGGCCCAAGTCAAGGGAGATCTTGCCTGACGAATCTGCTAGAGTTCTTTGAGGAAGTTAATAGCAGAACAGCCAAAGGGGAGGCTGTAGTTTACCTAGATTTTCAGAAGGCCTTTGATAAGGTGTCGCACGTCAGGCTGCTTAGGCAAGTGATGTATACCAAGTTGGCTAGATGGCAGAAGGCAATGAATTGCAATAAAAGGTGCTTTTTCAGGTTGGCTGCCAGTGACTAGTGGAGCTTTGCAGGGGTCGGTGCTGGGGCCGCTTCTCTTCAAGTTGTATATTAATGATTTGGATATGGGGATTGAAGGCCGTGTGGCCAATTTTGCAGATGCTGCTACGATAGGTGGAGGGGCAGGCAGTGTAGAGGAAGCAGAGAATCTGTAGAAGGACTTGGACAGGTTAGGACAGTGGGCAGAGAAGTGGCAGATGAAATTCAGTGTAGCAAAGTGCAGAGTCATGTACTTTGGTAATAAGAATAAAGGTGTAGATTATTTTCTAAATGGAGAGAGAATCCAGAAATCGGAGGTGCAAAGGGACTTGGGAGTGCTGGTGCAGAACTCCTAAAAAGTTAATTTGCAAGTCAAATCGGTAGTAAGGAAGGCAAATTTAATGCTAGCTTTTAAATTAAGAGGATTGGAATATACAAAAACAGAGAATTTAGGCCCCATATCCGAGGAAGGGTGTGCTGGCTCTGGAGAGGGTCCAGAGGAGGTTTACAAGGCTTATTCCAGGCATGAGTGGGTGAGAATATGATGAGCGTTTGACAGCACTGGGCCTCTACTCACTGGAGTTTAGAAAGTTGAGGGGGAACATCATTGAAACTTTCAGAATAATGAAAGGCATAGATAAAGTAGATGTGGAAAGGATACTTCCACTGGTGGGAGAGTCTGGGACCAGAGGTCACAGCCTCAGAATTGAAGGGCGCTCTTTTAGAAAGGGGGCGAGGAGGAACTTCTTTAGTCAGAGGGTAGTTAATCTATGGCACTCATTGCCACAGAGGGCTGTGGAGGCCAAGTCAGTGTGTATTTTTAAGGCAGAGATAGACTAATTATTGATTAGAACGGGTGTCAAGGGTTATGGGGAGAAGGCAGGAAAATGGGATTAGGAGGCAGAGATCAACCATGATTGAATGGTGGGATGGATTTATTGGGCCAAATGGCCAAATGCTGCTCCTATAAATTATGAACTTGTGAACATACAGGTTTGTATGTTAATTGGCCTGGTATAAATGTATTAATGTAAAATTGTCCCTAGTGTTGTGTAGGGTAGTGTTAATGTGCGGGGATCACTGGTTGGTGTGGACTCAGTGGTCTGAAGGGCCTGTTTCCACACTGTATCTCTAAACTAAACCACACTAAACATTATGAGCAGATGAATCTTTCCTGTTGCCTTACGTCTGTGAACAATGATCTCCACCAAACTGTGGGTTGCTGCAATTGGCAATGTTTTTGTTTTGAATTTAACACAAAGCATGCATGGATAGATGGTGTTCACAAACCCTCTCCATCATCTCAGTAATGGAGGAACTTTTCATCATTTGTCATTTAGAACACCATGATAGGTGAAGTATTTGTAATTTAGCAGCATTAGCTTTCTTCTCCATTTGTCTTAACTCTTCAATGGTAGTAAATCCTTTATTGCTCCAATGTGATGTTTTCACTCATTAATCCAACTGAGGTTTTAATTTAAGTGAGGCCGACAATTACCCAATTCTGGTTTAATTTCTTTTATTCCCTCAGCAGCAAGATAATCCTGTATTTTTTTTCCAGAGCATCGTGATCATTTGTTACCTGAATGCAATCAAATTACCCCTCCACCTAGCTAATTTATCCAATATACCTGCGGCACAACACCACTCCTTCTGGTCGCCAATGCAATATTTCCATGTCTTGGCCTAGCTTCCTCTAATGTACCACCGTCTCTACTGAATTATTGTCACTTGTACTGAGGCACAGTGAAAAGGTTTTGATGGCATGCTATCCAGTCAAAGAAAAGACCATACATGAATACAATCAAGCAGTCCACAGTGCACAGTTAAAGGATAAATAGTACAATGTTTAGTGCAAGATAAAGTCCGATTAGAGATAGTTCAAAGGTTTCCCATGAGGCAGATGCTTCAGGGCCAACTCACACTTTGATTGATTGAAAGATACAGCATTGAAACAGGTTTATGGGCCCTCCAAGTCCACGCTGACCATTGATCATTCATTCACACTAGTTCTAAATTAGCCCACTTATGCATCCACTCCCTACACACTAGCGACAATTTACAGAGGGTAATTAGCCTATAAACCCGCACGTCTTTGAGATGAGGGAGGAAACCGGAGCACCTGAAGGAAACATATAGTCCAGGGGAGAATGTGTAGACTCCAGACAAACAGCAGTCGAGGTCAGGATGGAACTCGGGTCTCTGGCACTGTCAGACAGCAGCTCTACCTGCTGCACAATTGTGCTACTATTTGGTTTGGGCTATTTTTCTCAACATTCTCTGTTTGGGGGAAGCACATTCAAAGGATGGAAAAGACATCCCATCTCCTTGTTCAATGGCGAGATGAAGCTGCTTTCGTGGGCCAGGTAATGCCTCTCAAACCCCGGGTCCAGGAAAAGAGAAAGAAAATGAAGGCAATCAGATCTTACACACACAGATATGTGTATGTGCAACAATGTGCCATGAAGCAGCGGATGAAATGGAAAACGTTCTAACCTCAACGTTCAGGCTGGACAAGCACAAACCAAATTATTTTAAATCGCATAAAGACAATTTTGAAATGTATATTTATTTATTTTGATTATGTTTAGATGAAAATGGCAGAAAAGGGTTGTAAATGAGTATGTGAAGAACCTAATTTCCATAATGTAAGACATTGGCAGGATATTTTCACGGGAAAAACACACTCCTAAGGATGAACTGGAAGATGATGATATTGTGAGGGTGATCATAATGGAGACACCTTATGGTGGAAGAATCATACATTTTCATATGAAACACAAACAGAAAATTCTGCACAAGAAGAGATGGTCTCAGATCAGGGACATGTATTATGTGTGGGGATGGCTTGTAAATAGGAAGTTCACTACCTTGTCAGGAAAATTTACCACAGTTTAAGAATAAGGGGTAAGCCATTTAGAACGGAGACGAGGAAACACTTTTTCTCACAGAGAGTGGTGAGTCTGTGGAATTCTCTGCCTCAGAGGGCGGTGGAGGTGGGTTCTCTGGATGGTTTCAAGAGAGAGCTAGGTAGGGCTCTTAAAGATAGCGGAGTCAGGGGATATGGGGAGAAGGCAGGAACGGGGTACTGATTGGGGATGATCAGCCATGATCACATTGAATCACGCTGGCTCGAAGGGCCGAATGGCCTACTCCTGCACCTATTGTCTATTGTGTATTGTCTATTAATTATTGACAATAAAACGCCTTAAAGACTGAGATGTAAAATATGTAAATGAAAAAAATAAAGAAATAAAATTTGTGGCGCTGTGGCGGAGCTGATAGAAGTGCTGCCTCACAGTGCCCGAGACCTGGGTTCAATCCTGACCTTGGGTGCTGTCTATGTAGAGTTTGGACATTCACACTACGACATCGTGGGTTTACTTCAGGTGCTCCGGTTTCCTCCCACATCCTACAAGACGTGCGGGTCTGCAGATTAAATGGCCTGTAAATTGCCCCTGTGTAGAGAGTGGATGCGACAGTGAGATATCATAGACCTGGTGTGAATGGGTGATTGATGGTGGGCGTGGGCTCGAAGGGCTGAAGGGTCTGTTTCATGCTGTATCTCTAAAATTAAAACCAAAAGTTACTGTGAAAATGTGCAAAGTTCAGGCAGACAGCCTCTAAGATCAGGAATGAACCCGGGTCACTGGTGCTGCGAAAAGAAGGGGCTCGGCCCGTAACATAGAAACATAGAAACATAGAAATTAGGTGCAGGAGTAGGCCATTTGACCCTTCGAGCCTGCACCGCCATTCAATATGATCATGGCTGATCATCCAACTCAGTATCCCGTACCTGCCTTCTCTTCATACCCTCTGATCCCCTTGGCCACAAGGGCCACATCTAACTCCCTCTTAAATATAGCCAATGAACTGGCCTCAACTACCCTCTGTGGCAGAGAGTTCCAGAGATTCACCACTCTCTGTGTGAAAAAAGTTCTCCTCATCTCCGTTTTAAAGGATTTCCCCCTTATCCTTAAGCTGTGACCCCTTGTCCTGGACTTCCCCAACATCGGGAACAATCTTCCTGCATCTAGCCTGTCCAACCCCGTAACGTCACCCATTCCTTCTCTCCAGAGATGCTGCTGCCTATCCCGTTGAGTTACTCCAGCATTGTGTGTCTATGATGCCTGACTGAACCTCTGATATGAAATTAAGACAAACAAGGTCTCCATTCACTTCTACACCGGATAAGCCTGAAGGCATCCTGACAACTGATCTGATTCTGAAAGAAAAATAAAACGCGTTGAGAGTGAACCGGTCAGCATTTGTGCAGAGAAGCGGAAGATTAATATTTCCAGTGCCGTCAGAATTAAACAAACACAAAATGAAGCAGTACAGCTCCACCACGAATATCCCGGCATCCTTAGTTCCCGATCCTGGCCGTATTATACCTTTTACCGAAACAACAGAGGTCAAAGCCTGGAGGTGGGGGGGCCGAGATACCTACCCGCAAAGTCGGCTGCGGAGGTCGGCTATGGAAATGGATCTGCCAGCTCTGGCCAGGCCGGAGTTCCACAGCTCTGGCTGCAGGTGGCAAATTTGACCTGCCTGTCGGCAGCGGAAGTACTGATGAGGTAGAGATTGGCTGCCTCACCTGGGCATAGACGGCACATTTTCGCGGGGACTTCCAGAGGTATTTTCTTCGGATTAAAGGAGGCACTGGACCACCAGTTGTCGAAAATCGGTGGTGGACCTGTATTTAAACATAAGACGATTTGAGCTCTTAAAACTCAACTGGATGTTTCCTGATCCAGAACCAAGTGTCACAGTTTAAGAATAAGGGGTGGGCCATTTAGGACTGAGATGAGAGAGTTGTGAATCTGTGGAATTCTCTGCCACAGAAGGCAGTGGAGGCCAATTCACAGGATGTTTTCAAAATATAGTTAGATTTAGCTCTTAGGACTAAAGGAATCAAGGGATATGGGGAAAAGATGGAACGGGGTACTAATTTTAGATGATCTGCCATGGTCACATTGAATGGTGGTGCTGGCTTGAAGGGCTGAATGGCCTACTCCTGCGCCTATTTTTCTATGTTTTTTAAGTGTCAATCCCTTACCTCTTTGCTCACTGACTTATATTGACAATGGCGTATATCTACAGATTCTCAAGCTTATGTTCAAATCTTCCCACAGCCTTAATCCTACTTGTCTCTGTAACCGTTGCCGGTCTTATATCGTTCACAGACATTTGTGTGCAAAAATAAACCAGGGGCCAAATCCAATAACAAATGTAATGGAACTGTAGTGTGTGTTTATCTCACAGCAGTGTGACCTGGAGCAACTCAGACGTTTGTGCTCCTAAATTATTAACATCTTCACCAGCCTGTGGTGTGCATCAACGCCAATACACGTGATGTAATTTCTGAAATGGTTGGCATAAGTTGACACTCACTCGGCCTGACTGAGACCATATCCCTCTCTCTGAACAGAGAGATGCTGACAGCACGATTTGGATGCCTAGGTATGCAAAACAAATCATCTCACTATGACTCGTCACATGTGACAATAAATGTATCTCCCTCTCATACACGTGGTGTTGGAGATGATTCCTGGCACTACAATCACCTCTAACTTGACTACATTCAACGCAGAAGAGTGGCACAGCTGGTAGAGCTTCTATCCCACAGCGCCAGAGACCCAGGTTCGATCCTGACCTCGGGTTCTGTAAGCGCAGAGTGGAGTTTTAGTCATTTTCCCTGGGACCATGTGGGTTTCCTCCAGATTCCCTGGTTTTCTGGTAGCTCATAATCTACTGGTATGAACATTGAATTCTCCATTTTTAGGTAACTAAATTCATAAACTCCACACCACTTCCTTTCCCCACCCCTGTGTCCCACATGGATGAGCATACATTTCCCCTCCTCCCCCTCCCCTTCCACATATTCCTTCCTCTGGCTTCACAATTCATAAGGATTACTGGCCTAAATGACTACAGGCCTGTCGCACTGACCTCTGTAGTCATGAAGACCCTTGAAAGACTTGTGCTGGCCCTGCTGAAATATATCACAAACCCCCTGCTGGACCCCCTGCAGTTTTCATACCAGGCCAATGGATCAGTGGATGACGCAGCCAACCTGGGCCTGCACTTCATCCTCCAGCACGCAGACCGCCAGGGGACCTATGCGAGGATTTTGTTTGTTGATTTTAGCTCTGCATTCAACACCATTGTGCCAGAGCTACTACACTCCAAACTCTCCCAGTTGACTGTGCCTGAACACCTTTGTCAGTGGGTCACCAACTTCCTGACAGACAGGAAGCAGCATGTAAGGCTGGGAAAGCACATCTCGGGCCCACAGACGCTCAGCATAGGAGCACCACAAGGCTGCGTACTCTCCCTGCTCCTCTACTTTCTCTACACCAACGACTGCACCTCCACAGACACCTCTGTCAAGCTTCTCAAGTTCGCGGATGACACAACCCTGATTGGACTGATCAAGGATGGGTTCTTAAGGAATCTGCCTACAGACAGAAAGTGACACAGCTGGCGTCCTGATGCCTTCGTAATAACCAGGCCCTCAATGGTTTTAAGACAGTGGAATTGATAGAAGACTTTAGGAGAGCTCCCCCTTCCCTCCCCCCACTCACCATCAACAACACCACAGTCACATCTGCATGGACCTTAAATGGGGGGCCTCCATCGACTCCACAGTCAAAAAGGCCCAACAGAGGGTGTACTTCCTGTGGCAGCTCAGGCATTGATGGTCCAATTCTATACGGCCATTATAGAGTCTGTCTTCACCTTCTCCATCATGGTCTGGTTTGGCTCAGCCACCAAGCACGACACCTGGAGGCTGCAGCGAATCGTCCGATCAGCTGAGAAGGTTGTTGGCTGCAACCTTTCCCCCATTGATGAACTGTACACTGCAAGGGCCAGGAAGCGAGCGAGCATCTCTGACCCCTCTCACCCTGGCCACAAACTCTTTGAATCACTTCCCTCTGGAAGGCGACTCCGGATTGTCAAAGCTGCCACAGCCAGACATAATAACAGCTTTTTTCCATGAGGAGTAGCTCTACTCAATAACCAAAACTCGGTAGACTCCTTTTGTTCTGGTATTTTATTTAATTCACATGTTTAATCTATAATAATTTATTCTTAATGTTTTAATGTTTTATGTTTTACTCTTACTTGTTTACTGTATGTCGTGTTGTTACTTGCGAGCGGAACACCGAGGCAAATTCCTTGTATGTGAACATACTTGGCCAATAAAATTAATCATTCATTCTATCCTTGTCTTACATCTTTTGTCCTTTCATCTCTGGCCTTTGTCCAACCATCTACTCAACAAAAACCCACTTCACCTGCATCCACCTATAATTCACCTTGCCAGACTTTGTCCTGCCCCTCCTCTCTTCCAACTTTTTTTCCCTCCACCCCATCACAATCAATCTGAAGGGGATCCTAATCCGAAACATCCATGTTCTCTGAAGTTGTTGTCTGACCCATTGAGTTACTCCAGCATGTTGTGTCTTTTTTTTAATAAACTAGCATCTACAGTTCCTTTTTTATCCAATGATGAGTGGGTTTGTATGTTAATTAGTCTCTGTAAATCAACCCTAGTGCATTGGCGTGGTGAAAAAAATCAGATAACATGCAACTAGTTTAAAAGTGATCCTGTTTCTATGCTGTTTCTTTCAATCAGTAGCTCCTCCTATCTAATATTCACCTACTCCACCACACTCACACATAATCCCGATTATTCAACACTTAGTCTATTAACATCTTCACAGTCTAGAGGGCAACAGCTTTATGAATGACATCTTATGCTATAAATAATACACACCGCTATTCAGGCAGCACCTGTAAACAAAATTAACGTTTCCACTCGAAGACCCTTCATCAATTGATTGTTCGAAGGCCCTTTGTCAGTTGATGAAGATCATCACACTCCATTCATCCAACTATTCATCAGGGGTGGCACTGTGGCATAGTGGTAGAGTTGCTGCCTCACAATACCTGGGTCCCGGGTTCAATCCTGACTATAGGTGCTGTCTGTATGGAGTTTGTATGTTCTCCCTGTAACCTGCGTGGGTGTTCTCAGGGTGCTCCGGTTTCCTACCACAATCCAAAGACGTACAGGTTTGTAGGTTGATTGGCTTGGTACAATTATAAATTGTCCTTGGTGTGTGTAGAATAGTGTTAGTGTGCGGGGATCTCTGGTCGGCGCGGACTCTGTGGGCTGAAGGACCGATTTCCACACTGTATCACTAAACTAACCTGAACGAAACTCTAACATATAACATCTACTTTGTCCTTCTCCACCTTGTCTTTAGTAATTGTTCCAGACCTATTGAAACATTGCAGTCCGCATGTGTGTGTGACTTCACCAGGAGTAGAGATATCTGTGGTCCCATCACTATCCAGAAGCCAGTTTAAGTTACCTGCCTGAAAAAAGATCCCAACCAAAAATGTCACATATGCACGGTCTCCAGAGATTACAGCAGCACTTTGTGTCTTTCCCTGTAATACTAAACCCACTACCCCTGCACCCCATCTCAAAGTCTCTCAAGTCTTCAATTCTGAGCTAAATTCATATTTAACATAGCAGCATAATACCTATTTCCAGATACCTTGGCATTTCACAAATGTGACCACAAGGGTTTTCTCTGGGAGCTCCAAGTTTCCTCCAACACTCCAAAGACACATAGGTTTTGAAACATAGAAACATAGAAAATAGATGCAAGAGTAGGCATTTCGGCCATTCGAGCCAGCACCGCCATTCAATATGATCATGGCTGATCATCCAAAATCAGTACCCCGTTCGTGCTTTTTCCCCATATCCCTTGATTCAGTTAGCCCTAAGTGCTAATTCTAACTCTCTCTTGAAAACATCCAGTGAATTGGAGGTTACACAGAAAAGCTGGAGAAACTCAGCGGGTGCAGCAGCATCTATGGAGCGAAGGAAATAGGCAACGTTTCGGGCCGAAACCCTTCTTCAGACTGATCGGGGGTGGGGGTGGGTGGGGACAAGAAAGGGAAAAGGAGGAGTAGCCAGAAGGCTGGAGGGTGGGAGGAGACAGCAGGGGAGCTGAGGAAGGGGAGGAGACAGCAAGGACTAACAGAATTGGGAGAATTCGATGTTCATGCCCCGGGGGTGTAGACTCCCCAAACGGAATATGAGGTGCTGTTCCTCCAATTTCCGGTGCTGCTCGCTGTGGCCATGGAGGAGACCCAGGACAGAGAGGTCGGAGGCGGAGTGGGAGGGGGAGTTGAAGTGCTGAGCCACCGGGAGGTCAGCTTGGTTATTGCGGACCGAGCGGAGGTGTTCGGCGAAACGATCGCCCAACCTCCGCTTGGTCTCACCGATATAGATCTGCTGGCATCTAGAGCAGCGGACGCAATAGATGAGGTTGGAAGAGATGCAGGTAAACCTCTGTCGCACCTGGAACGACTGCTTGGGTCCTTGAACGGAGTCGAGGGGGGAGGCAAAGGGACAAGTGTTGCATCTCCTGCGGCCGCAAGGGAAAGTGCCCGGGGAGGGGGTGGACCGAGAGGGAAGGGAAGAATTGACAAGGGAGTTATGGAGGGAGCGGTCTTTGCGGAAGGCAGATATGGGGGGAGATGGGAAGATGTGGCGAATAGTGGGGTCACGTTGGAGGTGGCGAAACTGACGGAGGATTATTTTTTGTATGTGACGGCTGGTGGGGTGAAAGGTGAGGACTAGGGGGACTCGGCCCTTGTTGCGAGTGCGGGGATGGGGAGAGAGAGCAGTGTTGCGGGGTATGGAAGAGACCCTGGTGCGAGCCTCATTTATGGTGGAGGAGGGGAACCCCCGTTCCCTGAATAGTGAGGACATTTCAGATGTCCTGGTGTGGAACGCCTCATCCGTGGAGCAGATGCGGCGTAGACGGAGGAATTGGGAGTAGGGGATGGAGTCCTTACAGGAAGCAGGGTGGGAAGAAGTGTAGTCCAGATAGCCATGGGAGTCAGTGGGTTTATAGTGTATGTCGGTTAGAAGTCTATCACCTGCAATGGAGATAGTGAGGTCAAGGAATGGTAGGGAAGTGTCGGAAATGGTCCAGGTGTATTTCAGTGCCGGATGGAAATTAGTGGTGAAGTGGATGAAGTCAGTCAGTTGTGTGCGGGTGCAGGAGGTGGCACCAAAGCAATCGTCGATGTAGCGGAGGTAGAGGTTGGGGATGGGGCCCTGGTATGTATTGAACAAGGATTGCTCGACGTAACCTACAAATAGGCAGGCGTAGCTGGGGCCCATGCGTGTGCCCATAGCTACGCCTTGTATTTGGAGGAAGTGGGAGGAGTCGAACGCGAAGTTATTGAGGGTAAGGACCAGCTCCGCTAGGCGGAGGAGAGTGTCAGTGGCTGGGTATGGGTTGCTTCTCTGGTCGAGGAAGAACCGGAGGGCTGTGAGACCATCGTGGTGGGGGATGGAGGTGTATAGTGATTGGACGTCCATGGTGAAGATGAGGGGGTGAGGGCCTAGAGAATTGAATGCGCGGAGACGACGGAGAGTGTCTGAGGTGTCTTGGACATAGGTAGGGAGGGATTTAACCAAGGGTGATAGGATGGAGTCAAGGTATTTGGAAATTAGTTCGGTGGGGCACGAATAGGCGGAGACAATGGGTCTTCCGGGACAATCAGGTTTGTGGATTTTAGGGAGAAGGTAAAATCGGGCTGTGCGGGGCTGGGGAACGATGAGGTTGGAGGCTCGGTCGGGTAGGGCATTGGAGTGGATGAAGTTGGTGATGGTGCTGGAGATGGTGAATTGGACTCCACTGCCTTATGTGGCAGAGAATTCCACACTCACAACTCCTGGGTGAAAAAGTTTTTCCTCATCTCAGTCCTAAATGGCCTACCCCTTATTCTTAAACTGTGACCCCTGGTTCTGGACTCCCCCAACATCAGGAACATTTTTCCTGCATTTACCCTGTCCAATCCGCTAAGAATTTGATATGTTTCTATAAGAAACCCTCTCACCCTTCTAAATTCCAGCGAATACAAGCCCATTCAACCCATTATTTCATCATACATCAGTCCCGCCATCCCGGGGATTAACCTGGTGAACCTACGCTGCACTCCCTCAATAGTAATAGTGTCCTTCCTCAAATTAGGAGACCAAAATTGCACACAATACTCCAAATGCGGTCTCACCAGGGCCCTGTACAACTGCAGTAGGACCTCCTTGCTCCTAAACTCAAATCTTCAGTTTGTCAGTTAATTGGCTTCAGAAAAATTGTAAGTTGTCCCGACTGTTTAGAATAGTGCGTGTATGGTGATCGCTGGTCGGCGCGGACCCGGTGGATCAATGTGCCTGTTTCCACTCTGTATGTCTAAACTAAACTATATTCTTATTGCTATCTTCCAAAGTTTGTTTTGGACACTCCCTCACTTCCGGAACTCAATCAGTCTTAATCTCACCATGTGGGCAATCCTTCCCTCAAGAGATGTCAGTTCTGTCAGTACGAACACGTTTATCTCTTTTCTGAATCATTCATAGCTACTCTCCTCATTATCCCTGCATTTAGATTGTTATATGTTCCAGCTTTCACACTCGATTCATCCAACTTTGACTTGTTATGCATTTCTTTCTCTCTCCTGAACCGAGTTTTAAGCCACCATGTCCCTGGTCCTGTCATTCTCCACTTCGGTGTTAATCTTCTGTTATTCCTTTTTCCTGCTGCTTATATATATCTGATTGGCATCCTTCCTTCATCCATTACGATTGCTTCCACATCTTGCTTGGTGTTTTGAAGTCCCTTCAAAATGGTATGTCAGCTGAAAGGGAAACTGATGAAGTGTTCTGTTGCCTTCCAATTAAATAGCTAATGCTACAAAATTGCATTAGTTCAGCTAACTCACGATTTTGTGTATCATGGAACACAGAATGGTACAGCACAGTAACAGGCACTTCAGCCCACCACGTCTGTACTAAACATGATGCCAAGGCAAATTAATCTTCTCTGCCTGAACGTGATCCATATCACTCCATTTACTGCATATCCATGTGCCTATCTGAAAGCCATTATCATTTCTGCCTCTATCACCACACTTGGCAAAGAATGCCCGCCCGGCACTCACCACCCTCAGCGTAAAAAGCTTCCGTGCATATCTCCTTTAAACTTTGTCCCTCTCATATTAAAGCTATGTCCTTGACATTTCCACCCTGGGAGAAAGGTTTTTACTGACTACACTATCTATGCCTTTCATAATTTTATATGCTTCTATCAGGTCTCTCCTCAACCTGTTGTGCTCCAGAGAAATGAATTCAAATCTGTCCAACCTCGCCTTGTAGATAGACACAAAGTGCTGGAGGAGCTCAGTGAGTCAGGCAGCACTCAGGAGAAAAAGGATGGGTGACGTTTCAGGTCTCAGGAGAAAAGAGATGGGTGAAGTTTCAGGTAGCAACCCTTCTTCTGACACCTAACTGAAAACACACAGTCTGAAGAAGGGTTCCGACCTGAAATGTCACCTATCCTTTTTCTCCAGAGATGCTGCCTGACCCGCTGAGTTCCTCCAGCACTCTGTGTCTATCTCCGGAATAAACCAGCATCTGCAGTTCCGTTCTACATGTTCCAGGCGTCCATCTAAGTAAAAAACTTCCACGCACATCTCCCTAATACTTTGCCCCTCTCACTTTAAATCTGCGCCCTCTAGTGGCTGAACTTTCCATCCTGGGAAACAGCTCCGGAAAGTCAACCTGTATCTACCCTCATCTACATTCTTTGACGTTTAAAAGAATGAAGAGAGATCGCATTGAAACCAAAGATCAAGCGAAACGTGACGGGGTAGATGTTAAGGGTGAAGAGAGAATCTGGAACAACAGACCACAGTAACAAGACAAGGGGCAGTTAATTTAAAACTGGGTTGCATTGGAATTTCTCATGGAGGGTGGTGAATCTGTGGAATTCTCTGCATTAAAGAATGGGTGGGGGGGTGGAAGGGATGAAGGGACAGTATTTAAAGAAGATATAGATATATTTTAGAAAGATGAGTGCTGAAAAATAAAAGAGGAAATTGCAGAAGTCCTGACGGAGCTATAATATGAATCATCTTTAGACACAGGTGAGGTGCCAGATGACTGGAAGGCAACTAATGCTGTGTGCCTCTTCTTAACGTAATGCCTTGAAACTATAGACCAATGAACCTAACATCTGTGGTAGGTAAGTAATTTCTTTAGTCAGAGGGTGGTGAATCTGTGAAAAACATTACCACGGAAGGCTGTGGAGGCCAATGGATAGTTTCAAGGCTGCGATAGATAGATTATTGATTAGTATGGGTGTCAGGTGTTATGGGGAGAAGGCAGGAGATGGGATTAGGAGGATGAGACAGATCAGCCATAATTGAACGGTGGAGTACACTTAATGGGCCGAATGGCCCAATTCTGCTCCTTTCACTTATGACCTTATATCCTTATGACCTTATGACTATCACCTCAGTAAGGTCTTAGATATGGTTCCGCATAATGGCCTTCTCTGGAAGATTAGATTGCATGGCATCCAGGGAGGAGATAGGATTCAGAATTGGCTTCATGAAAGGATGCAGATGGTGGTGGTGGAAGGTGGGTTTTCAGACTTGAGGCTTGTGACTAGTGGTATGCCATAGGGATCAGTGCTGTTCCCATTGCTGTTTGTGTTTTACATTAACGATTTAGATGAGAATGCACAAGGCACGATTTGTAAATTTACAGATGAAACTAAAGTAGGTGGGATTATAGACAGGGAAGAGGGTTTTCAAATTTACAGCAGGATCTTGATTAGCTGGGCAAGTGGTCTGAAGAATGGCTAATTGGGTCAAATTAGCCTCATAGCCAATACCCTCTGATCCAGTCATCAGTCTGGTAAAATGTGTAGGAAGGAACTGCAGATGCTGGTTTAAACCGAAGATGGACACAAAATGCTAGAGTAACTCAGCGGGACAGGCAGCATCTCTGGAGCGAAGGAATGGGCGACGTTTCAGGTCGAGACCCTTCTTCTCTCCAGAGATGCTGTGTGTCCCGCTGAGTTACTCCAGCATTTGTATCAATCTGGTAACCCACTTCTACACCTTTTCCAATGTTACCACCTCTGGTAAATTGGGGCAAGGTTAACGTTGAGGGTATGAGACAGGATCTGGCTCAAGTTCATTGGAGTAGGATGTTTGAAGGAAAAGGAACATCATAGAAGTGGAATGTTTTTACAAGTGTGCTGGCAAGAGTTCAGGTCTAGAATGTCCCTGTTATAGTGAAAGATAAGGAAACTTGCATGATGAGGGAAAATTGAGGCTTTGGTCAAGAGTAAGTAGGAAGCACTGGACAGCGGCTGGGATCAAGTGTATCCCTGAAGTAGTTTCGGAAACATAGAAACATAGAAAATAGGTGCAGGAGTAGGCCATTCGGACCTTCGAGCCTGCACCGTCATTCAATATGATCATGGCTGATCATCCCCAATCAGTATCCTGTACCTGCCTTCTCTCCATACCCCCCTATCCCTTTAGCCACAAGGGCCACATCTAACTCCATCTTAAATATAGCCAATGAACTGGCCTCAACTACCTTCTGTGGCAGAGAATTCCAGAGATTCACCACTCTCTGTGTGAAAAATGTTTTCCTCATCTCGGTCCTAAAAGATTTCCCCCTTATCCTTAAACTGTGACCCCTTGTTCTGGACTTCCCCAACATCGGGAACAATCTTCCTGCATCTAGCAAACAAAGGAGTAAGCTAAAAAAGGAAATCAGAAGGGCAAAAAGGAACAGGATTAGTTACCAAAATCAGTCTGAAGAAGGGTCCCGACTCAAAAGGTCATCCATCCATTCTCTCCACAGGTGTTGCCTGACCCGTTTAATTCCTCCAGCACTTTGTTTTGCAAAACTTTCCCTTTTACCATATATATCTCATATTCTCTCCCATCCATCCTAAATGTAGCAAGCAAGTTTATTTATATAGCACATTTCAGCAACAAGGCAATTCAAAGTGCTTTACACAAAGCATTCCACAGCAATCAAAAGCAGTTAAAAGCAGTCATTAAAAAGAATAGAGAATAAAAACAAGCTAAACTAGAATTAGACATGTATAAAATACAAGAATAAAAGTTACAGTGCAGTGCAATAGACAATAGACAATAGACAATGGGTGCAGGAGTAGGCCATTTGGCTCTTCGAGCCAGCACCGCCATTCAATGTGATCATGGCTGATCATCCCCAATCAGTACCACGTTCCTGCCTTCTCCCCTATATCCCCTGACTCCGCTATTTTTAAGAGCCCTATCTAGCTCTCTCTTGAAAGCATCCAGAGAACCTGCCTCTACCGCCCTCTGAGGCAGAGAATTCCACGGACTCACCACTCTCTGTGAGAAAAAGTGTTTCCTCGTCTCCGTTCTAAATGGCTTACTCCTTATTCTTAAACTGTGGCCCCTGGTTCTGGAACTGTGTCCCCTGATTCTGTAGGAAATTAATAATTATTTAATTTAATTAAAGGCAGTGTCAAACAGAAAAGTCTTTAGCCCCGATTTATAAGCACTGAACCCTTTCATAAATTCATAGATTCATAGGTGATAGGAGCAAAATTGGGCCATTCTGCCCATCAAGTTTATTGCCATTCAATCATAGATGATGTATCTCTTCATCCTAACTCCATTCTCCCGCCTTCTCCCCATAACCCCTGACACCCATACTAATCATGAATCTATCTACCTCTGCCTTAACAATATCTATTGACTTGGTTGACTTCCACAACCTTCTGTGGCAAAGAATTCCACAAATTCACCACCCTCTGACTAAAGTTTAATTGAGCTCCACCCCGCTCCCCTCCCCCATCCTTCTAAACTCCAGCGAGTAGAGGCCCAGTGCTGTCAAACACTTCCTTTACTCCATAGATGCTGCCGCACCCGCTGAGTTTCTCCAGCATTTTTGTCTACTTTCCAAAGAAAGTTCATTGTGAGATTAAAAAAGAATGATCTTTTATGTGAATAAGATGTGGGTAAAAGAAAGATTCACATTGCCTACTTCCAAAGTTAACTTTTGTAATTCTTCCTATTATAAGTAACAGTTTCTGTCCAGCAAATTGATATCGGTAGTGATGTGATTCTTTATTGGTAGATATATCCAACAATTTCATTTATACGGGGGGGGATTCTGATTAATACGATTGATGTATACTAGGTTTTTATCAAATTGCTCTTTTGAAAATGGTCATTATAAATTTACAAGGTGTATAAATAATTTATAGAAGATTTTGGAGACTGAAAAGTCTACTTAAACTGACACCATTTAATTATACGGCACTTTCCCTCAGTAGAGATTTCATTTGGTTTCAGCTTTCTTACATTAAGTTTTTTTTTATTATCAGAAGCAATGCTATAAAAAAAAGCATATATTTAAGCAGTAGCTTCTTTCAGCCTAATGTTTAAGAGCTGTTTCTTTCTTTAGAGACCATTTGCTCTTAAAAATAATTGAAGTAAAAAATATGACATCAAATTTTAGCTTGAGGGCACAAGCACTTTTGGAAGGTGGAATGTATATTAATTCCAGTGTGCTAACCACGGCACTAAGCAATCTCTATACCATAACCAATTTTAAGATCCACCATTAGTTCCCCCATACAAGACAGCAGGAAGACACAGGAGGTATTTTGAAATAAATATTGCTTTTTCTTGCTTTCTTCTTTTTCTGCGATTCCCCTGTCTAACATCCCATTCGTCAAAGGATTCTGCTTGTACAGACAAGAGTTAATGTCACAAGGGGAACAGGCCTGTGTGGCTGAATTATCACTGGACACATACAGGGCATTTGAATAGAATAAGACCACATATACAGGTACAGTGCATTGAGAAAGTATTCAGGCCCCTTCACTTTTTCCACATTTTGTTACATTACAGCCTTATTCTAAAATTGGTTACAGTCATTTTTTTTTATCATCAATCTACGCACAATACCTCATAATATAAAAGCGAAAAACAGGTGTTTAGTAATTATTGCAAAATAATTAAAAATAAATAACTGAAATATCACATTTACGTAAGTATTCAGACCCTTTGCTGTGACTCTCAAAATTGAGCTTTGGTGCATCGTGTTTCCATTGATTATCCTTGAGATGCTTCTACAACTTGATAGGAGTCTACAAGTGGTAAATTAAATTGATTGTACATGATTTGGAAAGGCACACACCTGTCTATATAAGGTCCCACCGGTGCATGTCAGAGCAAAAAACAAGCCATGAAGACGAAGGAATTGTCTGTAGACCTCCGAGACAGGATTGTGTTGAGACACAGATCTGGGGAAAACATTTTTTGGAGCATTGCAGGTCCCGAAGAGCACAGTGGCCTCCGTCATTCTTAAATAGAACTTTGAAACCACCAGGACTCTTCATAGAGCCTGGCCAAACTGAGCAATCGGGGGAGAAGGGCCTTAGGATAGAGACTTACTAACATATTCAGGGAGGTGACCAAGAACCCGATGGTCACTCTGACAGCTCCAGATTGTGGAGGTGGGAGAAACTGGCAGCACTCAGCCAGAAGCGACTTAAAGGCACATGACAGCCCGCTTGGAGTTGCCAAAAGGGATTCCCTGGCCTTTTTCTTTGGTCTGAATGCTGGAGGAAACCAGGCACCGCTCAGGAATACCATGGTGAGCATTGTGGTGGCAGCATCATGCTGTAGGGATGTTTTTCAGCTGTAGGAACTGGGAGACCAGTCAGGATCAAGGTAAAGACGAACGGAGCAAAGTATAGAGAGATCCTTGATGAAAACCTGCTCCAGAACGTTCAGGACCTCGAACTGGGGCAGACGTTAACCTTCCAACAGGACAACGACCTAAAGCTCACGTCCAAGACAACGCAGGAGTGGCTTTGTGACAAGTCTGTGAATGTCCGTAAGTGGCCCGGCCAGAGCCCGGACTTGAACCCGATCGAACATCTCTGGAGGAATCTGAAAATAGCTGTGCATCGACACTCCCCATCCAACCTGACAGAGCTTGAGAGGATCTGCAGAGAAGAATGGGATAAATGACCCAAATACAGGTGTGCCAAGCTTGTAGCGTGATACCCAAGAAGACTTGAGGTTGTAATCACTGCCAAAGGTGCCTCAATAAAGTACTGAGTAAAGGGTCTGAATACTTATGTAAATGTGATATTTCAGTTATTTATTTTTAATTATTTTGCAAACATTTCTAAACACCTGTTTTCACTTTTTTATTGTGGGCTATTGTGTGTAGATTGCTGTTTTAAAAAAAAAGAATTTAATCCATTTTAGAATAAGGCTGTAACGTAACAAAATGTGGAAAAAGTGAAGGGGTCCGAATACTTTCTGAATGCACTGTATGTCCAGGCTAGACAAGGCCGCACTATGATTACATCTGTGAGCCATTCATGTTGGGTATCTAATGATGGGTATATTTGTTAAAAGGCTCATGCTGTGAAGCTTGTGCTGTGATGAACACAGACCATACAACAGAACAGCACAGGGACAGAACCTTCACCTGCCTACTCCACCTATGTCACTCATAGATATATACAGTATACCTCTATTAGATCTTCCATCAGCCTCCAACGTACCAGAGAAATCGATCCAAGTCTGTCCAACCTATCCTTATAGCTTGTACCCTCTAATCCAGTGATGGCCCCATAGCAGAAGCGTCCATGTCGGGGGGCTGGAAACTGGAAGTGGCCTGAGCTAACTCTGCCACCACCATCATCTATTGCAACAAGTGATGGCTCCCACTGATCGTCAGCTGAAGCTTGCGTCCTTTTCTGGACAGACGATGACAGCGATGTCGACATTTGAAACATGGAAGATGGACAGGAAAGAGGAAGAATCCAGTCATAATTCTGGTGAGCCTCTTCTGCACCCTTTCCAAAATCTCCACAGCCTTCCTGCAATGAGTTTGACTAGAACTGCACATAATACTGCAAATACAAACCTAACCAAAGTGAAGACCAAAAATATTGTGAAGTGTGAGCTTAAAAGAGCAATGTTCTGGACAGAGAATGGGCCTGAAGCATAAGGCATGTTGACAAATCTTTTTATACCACATAAGGCTAAAGACGTTTTGTTTGCAAATGCTGTGCGGAAATTGGATGATGAATTTGATTCAGAGTTCTTAGAAATAGCTGAAAGCTATAAGTTTTGAAGAAGCAGCCAGAGCAGCAACAAGACAATTAGGATGTAACAAATATACCATTGCAGTGCAATGTAGTACCTTATTCGATCCATGGGCAGCACAGTGGCGCAGCGGTAGAGTTGCTGCCTTACAGCACCGGAGACCCTGGTCTGAGCTGAACTGCAGGTGCTGTCTGTGCAATGTTTTTGCCTTCTCCCTGCGACCATGTGGGTTTTTTCCAGGTGCTCCGTTTTCCGCACACACTCCAAAGGCGTTTGTAGTTCAATTAGCTTCAGTAAAACCGGCTTTACCTTGCACTAAACGTTATTCCCTTATCATGTACCTGTACACTGTAAATGGCTCGATTGTAATCATGTAATGACTTTCTGCTGCCTGGATAGCACGCAACAAAAGCTTTTCACTGTACCTCGCTACATATGACAATAAACTAAGCTGAAACTGAAACTGAAACTGAAGGGCCTGTTACCACACTCTATCAGTCTAAAGTCTAAAGATCCTGCTGCAAGTGTCCAACCTATCTGTAATCCATAGTCAGAAAGCCTTAGATAAAGGCTCATGAAACCAAACTGAAGTAAACTGGCAGGAATATTTCAGTCAGTTGCTCTCATAATGGTCACCAGTCACCAGAAACAATTTAGAACAACCAAATGTTCCAATTGCCACGATAAAAGTCACATTTCATCAGCCTGTAGAACAAAATGCTAAGACAAGAAACAAAATCAATTTTAATGACAATTTGAAAGAATGGCAGAAATGAGGACCATACAATCTAATAATTCATTCAAAGATGGAGGAACAAAGATTTACAATGTGTAAGGCACTTGCAATAACAGCACCAGACAGGCAGAATCCCAAAGGAGGCTGTTGATTAAGAACCTGTGCATTGACATGTGCATTAATACTGCAGTAGACTTAGCTAATGAGTTAAGATAATTACACCAGCAAGTTCAATAATACACTATTGAATGCAAGTCCTGTTAAACTAAAACCCTTTCTGGAACATTGTGTAGATATTAGGCCAAATGCAGTTATTAAGTACAGCCAGCCATTATTGAGAACAAGAATGTAAATAGGCCAAATATAATAGGAAAGATTGGCTGAGAAAAGTCAAGCAGGATTGGAAGAAAAGCTTTTCACTGAACCTCGGTACATGTGACAAACAACTGAACTCAACTAAACTAAACTAAACTAAACTAAACTAAACTAAACTAAACTAAACTCAACTAAACTAAACTAAACTAAACTAAGAATATTTCCAGTGCTGGCACCTCAAAAATCTCACCTTAACATATTGTAGAAGAGTATAACTAAATGTTCACGACAGCTCGATTGACATATTAGGGTACAATACACATATTGTGCACTTCTAGATCACTTGTACCTCAAGAGCCAAAGTGTGAAACAACTGGATAGGCTGGAACAAAAGGATGTATTAGTGGATAGTGACATGAATGAATGGTCCACATTAATATTGATCTAGCCCAAGGCAGACTCTACCAGACCATGTTCATTCAAATGTCAGGTATGTTTAATTATCAAATGTGGACTTGGCACAGTGGTGCAGCTGGTAGAGCTGCTGCCTCACAGCGCCACAGTCCAGTTCGATCCTGACCTTGGGTGCTGTCTGTGTTGAGTTTGCACGTTCTCCTCGTGACTGTGTAGGTTTCTTCTGGGTGCGCCAGTTTCCACCCACATCCCAAAGACATGCACGTTTGTAGGGAGTGGAAGAGTAAGTGGAATATCGTAGAACTAAAGTGATCGGGTGGTCAATGATTGGTGTGGGCTGAAGGGCCTGTTTCTATGCTATATCTCCAAACCTAATGTACCAAAACAGAACAATTACATTCTTACTTGCAGCAGAATAATAGGCCAGTAAACATAATACACAAACCATATATCATAAACAAATAAAATCAATTATTTAATAACCATAGTACTAGTACAAAAAACCAAAGCCCTTAGTCCAAAGACATAGAAATTCAAAGTTGAGGTTAGTGTTGTGCAGTCAAGAGCCTGAAGGTTGCAGGAAAAAAACTATTCTTGAACCTGGTAGTCTCAGTTTTCGGATCCCCATACCTTCCTCGTGATAGTTGGAATAATAGCTTAGCCATGTAACATGGATTTTTGTTGAAGTTGGCTGTCATTTTAATGCAGTACCTCCTTTAGATCCCTTCGATGGTGGGAAGGTCACCAAGTGATGGACTGGACAATGTCCACCACTCTCTCTCATCTCCTATTTTTTCCCGGGTTTGTACAAAATGCTGAACTAAGTCCTGATGCAACCAGTCATGACACTCTCTACCGTGTTTTACAGAAACACACTAAATTAAGTGGCACAGTGGAATGGTGGTAGAGTTGCTGCCTCACAATGTCAGAGATTCAGATTCGATCCCGACTATAGGTGCTTGGCTGTACGGAGTTTGTACGTTCTCCCCGTGACCTGCGTGAGTTTTCTCCCAGATCTTCAGTTTCCTCCCACACTCCAACAATGTACAGGTTTGTAGGTTAATTGACTTGGTATGAATGTAAAATTGTCCCTAGTGTGTGTAGGGTAGTGTTACTGTACAGGTATCGCTGTTGGGCCGAAGGGCCTGTTTCTGCGCTGTATCTCTAAACTGAAATCAGGATGTGGATGAACAGTATCTGTTATCCATTTTGCGATGGGTCACATGTGGGGTTAGCAGAACAGGAGATATTTATAAAAAATATATCTTTCCCATGCTAATGCACAGGCGAATGTTGACATTGATAACAATATCTGACTATCTATAAGCATTAAGAGCGCTACTCATACACTAGCTTCACCCAAATCTTCACCCAAGATTTGAACCTTGATGGATCAAAACTTTAATTTATGGGCTTTGTGAGAGAAAGCTTCTGGTTTCAAGGCAAGTGTTCAGGAGATTTCATTTGTACTGTGTGAAATGAGGTAAAAATGCTTTCTTGCAAAGCCATGTAATGCACCTTACTTTGTTCATAAGTTCTCGGAGCACAATTGGACCATTCAAACCATCAAGTCTAATCTACCATTCAATCATGGCTGATCTATCTTTCTCTCTCAACCCCATTCTCCCCATTATTAGCCCTGACAACCATACTAAACCTACTTTGAAGTTGATTTCAGCAGCCAACAACCATTTAAGGAAGAACTAGAGAGGTTGACCAATGCACCTGGGCTTGAAGATGTAGTGGAGACAAGGATTTTCAGGGGAATTGTGTCAAATGTACACTTATCAGATCCTGCAGTTGTACACAAATCATTGCATCGCTTGTTAAGAATGTGGCGATAGGAAGTGGAACTTTGGGCTATTCTTGAACCTGGTGGCACAGCAGTAGAGTTGCTGCCTTACAGCACCAGAGACCCGGGTTAGATCCTGACAATGGTAGACAAAATTGCTGGAGAAACACAGCGGGTGCGGCAGCATCTATGGAGCGAAGGAAAAAGGCAACGATTCGGGCCGAAACCCTTCTTTGGGTCTGAAGAAGGGTTTTGGCCCGAAACTTTGCCTATTTCCTTCACTCCATAGATGCTGCCACACCCGCTGAGTTTCTCCAGCAATTTTGTCTACCTTCGATTCTCCAGCATCTGCAGTTCCTTCTTGAACATTCGATCCTGCCAATGGTTGCTTGTCTGTACATATTTAGTTCATTCTCACTGTGACCTGCAAGGGTTTTCTCTGATATCTTCAGTTTCCTCCCACACTCCAAACACGTGCAGGTTTGTAGGTTAATTGGCTTGGTGTAAATGTAAAAATAAATGTCCCTACTGTGTGTAGGGCAATGTTAGTGTGCTGGACGGTGTGGACTCGATGGGCCGAAGGGCCTGTTTCCTCACTGTATCCCTAAACAGAACTATACTAAACTAAACTAGGAATAGCAAAGTGATGAATGATGAATGCAAGAAGCTATAAACGAGTGAAGTCCTCCTTATTCATTACAGAGTCGCGCATGAATGCAGCTCGACATGTGATATGTCAAGTCATTGTGTGAATGCAGTAATAGGGCACATGACGGATGATGGGCAAGCAAATCCATCACTTTCATTTCTTACACTCTCACAAAGGACAAGTGCAGTTGTACACAAATCATGAAGGAGGCAATTGGACAATTGTTTGGAATCAAGAGTTTAGTTTTCAGTTAGTTTATTTTAGAAATACAGCGCAGCAACAGGCCCTTCAGCCCACTGAGTCCTGACTGACCAGCGATCCCCACACATTAGCACTATCCTACACACACTAGGCACAATTTACAGTTTTACTAAGCCAATTAACCTGCAAACCTGTATGTCTTTGGAGTGTTGGAGGAAACCAAAAATCCCGGAGAAAAACCCACGCAGGTCACGAGGAGAATGCACAAACTCTGTACAGACAGCACCCATAGTCAGGATCAGACTGGGGTCCCTGGCGCTGTAAGGCAGCAACTCTACTGTTGCACCACCGTGCTGCCCTTGTTAGGTCCCTGAGTTAGGAGTGTTTAATTGGTATATGCATCAACAATGAACCAATGACTTACTCGCTGCGGTATAACAGGCCTGTAAACACAATGCACTCAGATAATAGATAATAAACACAAAAAAAATATTAACCACAATGCAAGTGCAAAAGAAATCCCAAAGTTGTTAGTGCAACTAAAATGGGTCTCTCGAAGTTCATTGTTGAAGTTAGTGCCGTGTACTGTTCAATAGCATCATGGTTGCTGGAAAGAAGCTATTCTTGAAACCGCTGGTCATGGTTTTCAGACTCCTGCACCTTCTTCCAGATGGTAGGAGTGAAATGAGAGCATGGCCAAGATGGGGTTAGTCGTTGATGATGTTGACTGGAGGCAGCTTTGATGATGGTCAGTACCCATCATGTAGTGGATTCCTCAATGTCTGTAATCTCTTTCATTCCTGGCCATTAGAGCTGCTGAACCAAGCTGTGATACAACCAGCCAATATGCTCTCTGCTGTACACCTGTAGAAGTTCAGGAGAGCATTCATCGACGTACCGAATCTCCTCAAACTTCTGCGGAAGTGGAACTACTATCTACCTCGTTGGTGACCCTCGGGCTATCTTTGACGGACTTTACCTTGCACTAAACGTTATTCCCTTATCATGTATCTATGCACTGTAAATGGCTCGATTGTAATCGATTGTAATCTATTGTCTTTCCGCTGACTGGCGAGCACACAACAAAAGCTTTTCACTGTACCTGGGTACACGTGACAATAAACTAAACTGAACTAAACAGAGAACTGCAGAAAGCTTATTATTTTTCATGAGGCAGCTCCTCTAAGCGAGTCACAGATTATAGGTCACTACTGGTGATATTGATCCTACATTAGCAATACTTACAATGACTGCATTAAGAATGCAAAATGGGTCTGTCCTATTGTAGTATAGCAGTGCAGCACACATTACAGTATGGTCGATTCTATCTATTGCTTGAAACCTCCAATGCTGGAGATGAATACACAATCTGTTATATCGACTGTAGACTGAGATAAGAATTAGAACGACCCTGTGTGGAAAATGCTCGATGAAATCAACAGAGTGGAAATTATGGATGGAATTCCGTCATGATCAACAGATGAGGGATTTGAACCATTCCACAATCGTAGCAACACGTTATAATTTTTTGAAAACACTGAGCAGGTCCGACAAAGAAACAGAACCTATTTTGAGGTCAAATTCTGAATTAAAAAGAAAGCTAATTTGACAGCAAAACCTGAAGGAGATTTAAGAAGATTTTGAAAAGTAGTGACTCGATCAAATGTGTAGCTGGGGTACATTAAACTCCCTGTGGCTGTGTGGGGTTTTCCCAGGTGGTCCGGTTTCCTCCCATGCTCCAAAGTCAGGCAGTTTTCTTATTGTAATCGGGAGTAAGGAAGACAAACAAAATGCCAGCATTTATTTCAAGAATAAAAACAACAGGAATGTAATGCTGAGGCTCTAAAAGCTGCTGGTCAGGCCACATTTGGAGCATTGTGAGCAATGTTGGGCACCATATCGGAAGAAGGATGTGCTTGCTCTGGAGAGGGTCCAGAGGAGGTTTACAAGAATGATCCCAAGAATGAAAGGTTTAACATATGATGAGCATTTGACGGCACTGGGCCTGTACTCGCTGGAGTTTAGGAGGACGAGGGAAGACCTTATCTAAACTTACCGAATAGTGAAAGGCTTGGATGGAGTGGATGTGGAGAGGATGTGCTCATGAGTGGGAGAGCTAAGACCAGAGGTTATAGCCTCAGTATTGAAGAATGTTCCTTTAGGAAGGAAATGAGGAGGAAGTTATTTAGTCAGAGGGTGGTGAATCTGTGCGATTTATTGCCACAGAAGGCTGTGGAGGCCATGTCAATGAAACATTTTAAGGTAGCAATAGATAGGTTCCTGATTGGTATGGGTGTCAAGGGTTATGGGGCGAAGGCAGGAGAATGTGGTTGTCAGGGATATATAGAACAGCAATGATTGAATAGTGGAATAGACTTGAATGGCCTAATTCTGTCCCAAACACTTATGAACTTATAAATATGTATTTTAAATGCAAGAATTTTACTCCTACTGAAGTTATTAAAGATGAAACTTATTGTTTTGACTGTATAGATCCTGTCCCGGTTACATTACGTATATAGTATCCTTCCCTTCATTTGTAGAGGCACTGACGACAAGAGTCAGGAAGTCATCAGGCAGCTTTATACGTCTTTGTTTAGGTCACATTTAGATCATTTCCTGCAGTTCTAGCACCCCATTACAGGAAGGGTTTGGAGGCTTCAGAAAGGGTGCAGAGTAGGTTTACCAGAATGATGCCTGGAATAGCGGGTATTAGCTATAAGGAGAGGATAGACAGACTTGGATTGTTTTCTTGAAGAGAAAAGTTATTGCTTACACAATGAGGCTAACACCTCATTGCTGGAGGCTGAAGGGAGACCCAACCAAATTATGTAAAATGATTAGTGGCTAGATCATTTAGACAGTCAGAATCTTTTCTCACAGGCTGCAAATGTCCAACAGGGGAGGGGATAGCTGCTAGGTAAGTGGGGGGAGGTTTAAAGGTGATGGGTGAGGCAAGTTTTTTTACACATGGGTGTGGTGGATGACAGGAACATGCTGCCAGGGTTGTTGGTGGAAACAGATATGATAGTGGCATTTAACAGACTTTTGAACAGGCTCCGGACATGCACACATTAAAGCATCAATAGGTGTTAATTTCAGTTCTGAAAATTTAGCAACATGTCCCTTACTCAGCAGCTGATTCCCACTGTGGGAGGACTGCAGGCATTTGACCCCATCAGGCTGAAGCATGAATATGTCACTGATGAGGCGCTGCCTGGGTTTGGCATGGACAGTCACACCAGCAGGCAACTGTGTAGCAAATGCATGGCAATGTTTTTATTTGCGATGGCTCAGTGGCGATCAGCACAGGTTGAGTCTGACGGTTTGTCCCGCCAACCAACGTCAACGTCACCAACCTGTGAAAAGTGGGGGACATGAAGTTGTGTATCAATACATCAGCCACATCAAACCTCCTCTGTAGAAAGCAGCCTGAATTACCTGCAAATATATACTTGTGTAGGGCCTCCCGGTGGTGCAGCGGTAGAGTTGTTGCCTTACAGTGCCACAGACCTGGGATCGATCACAACTACAGGTGCTGTCGGTACGGAGTTTGTATGTTCTCCCCGTGACCGCATGGGCTTTCCCCGGGTGCTCCAGTTCCTCCCACACTCCAAAGATGTGCAGGTTTGCAGGTTACTTGGCATAGTATACATCCCAGCACTCTGGAACACCCTGCCGTTGCACATCAGACTCACTGCCCATCTTCAAATCCAGTGTTAAAACACATTTGCACTCCCTGGCTTTTGACCATGCCTGAGACTTTGCTTCTGTTTTTTATTGTTTTTAATGTTTCTTTATTTTACATATCTAATTTATTTTGATCCCAATGATTAGTGATGTACACACTTTGTTGTATGATTGTTTTAATGTGCAAGGATTGCTCTAAATTGTCCCCGGTGTGTGTAGGATTGTGTTAATGTGCAGGGATTGCTAGTCGGTGAGGACTCGGTGGGCCGAAGGGCCTGTTTCCACGCTGTATCTCTAAACTAAAAGCTAAAGTTAAATGATCAAAATGCGTGCTGCCCTGTGGCTCAGAGATAAACTGCTCTGGACGACTGGATTAGCTGATGTTTACTCCACAGATTTGGCAGGATCAGCTGAAACCATCTGAACAGAGATTGACAGATTTTTAAAAGGTAACAGAACAAGAATCAAATATCCACATCATTAGAGACCCTTGGTCTATCTTTGATCTGGCTTTATTTACTGGACTTTATTTTGCATTAAACATTATTCTCGTTATCATGTATCTCAGGGGTTGGCAACAATGATCTGCATAGGGGCCAGGACCCATGTCTGTGAGCGGATGGTGGGCCACATCTATCGCCATAGTTATTAAGTGGAGGTAATAATAATACATACTAACTAAATTAGTAATAAGTCATAATACATACAAATAATACATACTAACTAGTGTGACAATTGGTGTTGTTTTTCACATTAGTTTTCACGTGTTTTTCAATTAATTTTCTGCAGTTCCCAGATACTTTGCCTGCCCCGGGACGGGCTGCAGTTTCCAGATCAGGTCGTGTCCCCAGGACTGGCTGTAGTGTCCAGGTCGGCTCACGTTCCCGGGACTGGCTGTAGTGTCCAGGTCGGCTCACGTTCCCGGGACTGGCTGCAGTTCCCAGGTCGCGAAAACACATTTTTTAAAAAAAATAACCCTGCGGGCTGAATGATTTCGGGTTACGGGCCAGATTTGGCCCATGGGCCATAGGTTGCCGTACCCTGATGTATCTCTACACTGCGGATGACTCAATTGTAATCATGTATTGACTGGTTAGCGTGCAACCAATGCTTTTCATTGTACTTCAGTACAGGTGACAATAGCTAAACTAAACTAAAGGCGAGTGAATGATATAGATCGGGCACACTCTAATTAAAGAGGTGGACACACTTCATGGCTGTCCTTCCACTAATAAACCTGGCAGCTTTTCATGTTACGGAGACGGATTAATTTTAAATGCCTCACTTGAAGCATAGCTGAATGTGATGACGATAAAGATATAAGCTCCTTACGGCTTGCCACTGTGACAGTTGCTGTGCTGGATCAGTGGCTGTCAACAACACAATCTGAGTGAAGGGCTGAAACCTTCATCACTCACGTTATTGGAACAATCCATCCATGGGACTTGACTGGGGGGTCAGGTTGGAAAGGTGGAGGGTTCTCACACATCTCAATGGACCTTGACACCATATACCCCAGATGAACAACAACAGGAAGGCAACTTTAATTCGCCCACCCTCTCTAAAACATGTTTCATTACGTCATAAGTGATAGGAGCAGAATTAGGCCATTCGGTCCATCAAGTCTATTCCACCATTCAAACATGGCTGATCTATCTCTCCCTCCTAACCCCATTCTCCTACCTTGTCTGACACCCGTATGAATCAAGAATCTATCTATCTCTGCCTTAAAAATATCCATTGATTGAAATAGCCTTCTGTGGCCAACCTGTCATAGGGTTCCAGACTGAAAAACAGCCCTCTGCTTCTTTTCACAATGTTAATTTTCTAATCAGTCGATTAGCTCTTCCTGGATCCCATGAGATCAAACCTTCCAGAGCAGCCTACCATGTGGAATCTTATCAAATACCTTAACTAAAATCCCTGTAGCCTGAAGAAGGGTCCCGACCGGAAACGTCACCTATTCCTTCTCCCCAGAGATGCTGCCTGTCTCCAAGGTTTTGTGTCTATCTATGATTTAAACTGGCATCTGTAGTTCCTTCACAGACAATAGATCTGACATATATCTGCCCTCATTAAGCTTTTTTGGTTACTTCTTCAAAATATTCAATCAGATTGGTGACACATGATAGCCCATGCACAAAACCTCTAATCAATCCCTTTCTACCCAAATGCATGTTTATCTTATTCTATAAACCTCCTTAGAACATGGCTGTCTAAAAGCCTCCCCAACGCCACTATTGTATATGTCTCCATCATTAGCACTGGCAACACATTCCAGGCACCCATCACCCTTTGTGTAACAATCTTGCCCTGCACCTCCCCTTTAAATGTTACCCCTCTCATATTTAAGCTAAGCCCTTTAGTCTTTGACATTCCATTTGACATTTTTAAATATAATTTACACAATTCTCTAAAAACTGTTGAGTCCTTTGAAAATGCCTTAATCCACTGTTTCTGATCAGTGTTGCATTAAAATTGTTTGCATTTTTGATCCTGTTTCTCAGTAAGTTTTAGAAAGTTAATATTTATATCATAGATCCATGGAGCACGGAAAGATGCCTTTCAGCCCAAATCATCCATGCCAACCAGATGCCCCATCTACATTTGTCACACTTGTTTGCGTTTGTCCCATATCCCCCAAAACCTTAGATAGTGACAAAATGCTGGAATAACTCCAGCAGAATCACTGGAGAACTTGGATAGATGACGTTTTGGGTTGGGAATCTTCATCCGAGCCGAAACATCACATTCATTTTCTCCAGATCTGCTGAGTTACTCCACCATCTGTGGTATAAACCAGCATCCATAGTTCCTTCTTATTACATTCCTTCTAAACCTTTCCTATTCATGTGTCCTATCCACACAGTAATTACCACAGCAATGTGGTGTACCATGCTTTAGCCTGCAAGTTTGATAAGCTGCCATGGAAATGTGATGTGTAGGAAAGAACTGTGGATGCTGGTGTAAACCGAAGATAGGCACAAAAATCTGGAGTAACTCAGCGGTCAGGCAGCATCTTTAGAGAGAAGGAATGGGTGATTTATCGGGTCGAGAAGAAGGGTGTCGACCTGAAACGTCACCCATCCCTTCTCTCCAGAGATGCTGCCTGTCCAGCTGACTTACTCCAGCATTCTGAATTTAAATGTGATGATCTGGCTTGGCTTTTGTAAACATTTCTGCACAGTGGCATTTCTCTGTGTTAGTGACGATAGGTACTGGGAGTCCCGCACATACTAGATAGCTCCACCAGCTTTTCCTGGCTCTGCCTGAGTTCTGGCTTCCCTCAGGAGTTTTATGTCTTCACGTTTCGATGAATCAGCACAGGTGAGCCATGGTTGGAATTGCGCACTGGGTTCTCATTGAATCATAAATCAATGCTGCATCTGACAGGGGTCATAGAGGGAGCCAGTTTCGTCTCATGACTCTGACATCAGAACTACCGAATGCATCCATCTTTATGATACTGTTCTGTCAAAGGAGGCCTGGCATAAATCTAAATTTGCTGCAACTGTCGCCTTAGGGAGACAGCAAGTGAAAAGCAGGAATAACTAGCGTACTTAATTATTTCACATGTTGATCAATAATCAGCTCAGAATGAACCACGTCAAAAGAAGAAGACGCTGATTACTTTCCATTATTCTAACATTGAAAAGGTGATTCATTGAGTAGTTGGGAGCAGCATCTGAGAATTAACTGGCTTTGTCCATCTTTATGCATTTTATATGTCAGCAGACCAAGGATTTATAAAACCAACAGACATTGAGTGAATGATGTTGAGCAACTGCACTCTATTTATTTTTTATTAGGACACAATAAGAAGCCTTTCAACCCATTAACTCCATGCTGAATCTCAACAGACGAATACCTCCAGCCCTAACATTTCCAATTCCTGCCACTAAACTGTAGTTTAGTTTAGTTTTGTTTAGAGATTTAGTTTAGTTTAAAGATACAGCACAGAAAAAGGCCCTTCGGCCCATTGAGTCAGTGCTGACCAGCACTACCCATACACCAGCAGCATCCTACATGCTCTAGGGACAATTTACTATGTTACAGAAGCCATCTAACCTACAAACCTGTACGTTTTTGCAGCGTGGGAGGAAGCCGCAGATCTCGGAGAAAACCACGCAGGTCATGGGGAGAATGTACAAACTCCATACAGCAACTCTACTGCTGTGCCACGGTGCCGCTTCAAGGGTGAATTAAGATGTTAATTCTGGCAAAAACGGGGTATCTATGATTTCAAATTTGAGTAAGGGCTAAGGTGCTGCTAGGCCATTTTGGTCAAGTTAAATATGCCTTTGCAGAATGGAGACAAGCTGCTGAATGGTCCCAGCATATCTGTGGCCCAGATCAGTGCTGCAGAGAAATAATGGGACATCTGCAGAAGTCTTACAATGAGGTGGAAAAATGCATAGAACTGATTGGGTCAAGGCAAACTGAGTGTACATGGTATATATTGTTGCAAGAATGGTTAATTTGTTATATGTTGATTGGTTGGAATGTGGAGCCTTGGAGGAACTGTTTGAATCCCAGGGCACATGTTGCAATATTCATTTGTGTTTGCTTCCTTCTCAAAGCTTCTTTAGAATAGAATGCATTCAAGATTGTATTATTGGCTCAGAAAACTGTCAATTATGTACTGTTATAATGAATGTGTTTTTTAATTGGTTTTAAAAGAGACCACCCCCATGTGGTTCGGCCCCTCAAAGTCCGGGGACCTATAATTAGATTAGATTTACATTAGATTAGATTCAGCTTTATTGTCATTGTGCAGAGTACAAGTACAGTGACAATGAAATGCAGTTAGCATCTACCCAGAAGTGCAAAAACAGTGCATGTGGTGGAATAATATCTAAGAAAGTGCAGTGGAGCAGCATAGGCAGTAATATACAGTAGTCTATAGTACACTATAGGTGGGGAAATATGTGTACAGTGGGACATTGTAGTATGGATACACTGGGTGGGATAAATGCAGTATAGACAGAAGTATTAGCGCAGTAAGCATTAAGTACGTTGTGGATGCATATATACAGTATAAACAGAGGTAGAATATATATATACAGTAGCAGTCGTGTAAGGAGTAGTGTAGAGCAGTTTAAACAGTAGAATATATAAAAGGTCACCCCATTGTTGATCTTCTGGAAGAGCGCTTGGGACTGTGTGACCTTTTGGAGTGTTTCTGCTTGCACGAGACTTGAAGGGCTTGACCAGGCAGATACAAGGATCGAACCCATGGTGTTTAGGTATTGTACAGGGAAACTTGTGTTGTGTTATCCAAAATAAAGTTTAGTTGCTCAAGTGCTTGATTCAGTATTTTATTGAATGAAACTAGACTGGGGGGAGCTTAGAATGAGCTATTTACAAAGGGCAATGTACTGAATGGTTATTTATGGTGGATAATTAATTTACCAGCACCTATTGTGGATATGGGAGGAAACTGCAGCACCTGACGAAGCCCACATATACATAGGAACAACAAGCAAACTCCACACACACATAAGCCAGAAAAAGCAGCATACCGGAGGACTGGGAGAAATTCAGAGACCAGCAGAGGAGGACGAAGGGCTTAATTAGAAAAGGAAAAATGGATTATGAAAGAAAACTGGCAGTGAACATAAAATCTGACTGCAAAAGTTTTTATAGATATGTGAAAAGAAAGAGATTAGTTAAAACAAATGTAGGTCCCTTGCAGTCAGAAACAGGTGAGTTGATCATGGGGAACCAGGATATGGCGGACCAATTGAATAACTACTTTGGTTCCGTCTTCACTAAGGAAGACATAAATGATCTGCCGGAAATAGCAGGGGCCCGCGGGTCAAAGGAGGTGGAGGAATTGAGTGATATCCAGGTTAGTCGGGAAGTGGTGTTGGGTAAATTGAATGGATTAAAGGCCGATAAATCCCCAGGGCCAGATAGGCTGCATCCCAGAGTACTTAAGGAAGTAGCTCCAGAAATAGTGGATGCATTAGTAATAATCTTTCAAAACTCCTTAGATTCTGGAGTAGTTCCAGAGGATTGGCGGGTAGCAAACGTAACCCCACTTTTTAAGAAGGGAGGGAGAGAGAAAACGGGGAATTACAGACCAGTTAGCCTAACATCGGTAGTGGGGAAACTGCTAGAGTCAGTTATTAAAGATGGGATAGCAGCACATTTAGAAAGTGGTGAAATCATTGGACAAAGTCAGCATGGATTTACGAAAGGTAAATCATGTCTGACGAATCTTATAGAATTTTTCGAGGATGTAACTAGTAGCGTGGATAGGGGAGAACCAGTGGATGTGGTGTATCTAGGACTTCCAGAAGGCTTTCGACAAGGTCCCACATAAAAGATTAGTATACAAACTTAAAGCACATGGCATTGGGGGTTCAGTATTGATGTGGATAGAGAACTGGCTGGCAAACAGGAAGCAAAGAGTAGGAGTAAACGGGTCCTTTTCACAATGGCAGGCAGTGACTAGTGGGGTACCGCAAGGCTCAGTACTGGGACCCCAGCTATTTACAATATATATTAATGATCTGGATGAGGGAATTGAAGGCAATATCTCCAAGTTTGCGGATGACACTAAGCTGGGGGGCAGTGTTAGATGTGAGGAGGATGCTAGGAGACTGCAAGGTGACTTGGATAGGCTGGGTGAGTGGGCAAATGTTTGGCAGATGCAGTTTAATGTGGATAAATGTGAGGTTATCCATTTTGGTGGCAAAAACGGGAAAGCAGATTATTATCTAAACGGTGGCCGATTGGGAAAGGGGGAGATGCAGCGAGACCTGGGTGTCATGGTACACCAGTCATTGAAGGTAGGCATGCAGGTGCAGCAGGCAGTAAAGAAAGCGAATGGCATGTTGGCTTTCATAGCAAGAGGATT
This sequence comes from Leucoraja erinaceus, assembly GCF_028641065.1. Taxonomy (NCBI): domain Eukaryota; kingdom Metazoa; phylum Chordata; class Chondrichthyes; order Rajiformes; family Rajidae; genus Leucoraja; species Leucoraja erinaceus. The sequence goes on along the minus strand of NC_073402.1, from coordinate 4,974,758 downwards.
TGAGTATAGGAGCAGGGAGGTTCTACTGCAGTTGTATAGGGTCTTGGTGAGACCACACCTGGAGTATTGCGTGCAGTTTTGGTCTCCAAATCTGAGGTAGGACATTATTGCCATAGAGGGAGTGCAGAGAAGGTTCACCAGACTGATTCCTGGGATGTCAGGACTGTCTTATGAAGAAAGACTGGATAGACTTGGTTTATACTCTCTAGAGTTTAGGAGATTGAGAGGGGATCTTATAGAAACTTACAAAATTCTTAAGGGGTTGGACAGGCTAGATGCAGGAAGATTGTTTCCGATGTTGGGGAAGTCCAGGACAAGGGGTCACAGCTTAAGGATAAGGGGAAATCCTTTAAAACCGAGATGAGAGGAGAACTTTTTTCACACAGAGAGTGGTGAATCTCTGGAACTCTCTGCCACAGCGGGTAGTTGAGGCCAGTTCATTGGCTATATTTAAGAGGGAGTTAGATGTGGCCCTTGTGGTTAAGGGGATCAGGGGGTATGGAGAGAAGGCAGGTACGGGATACTGAGTTGGATGATCAGCCATGATCATATTGAATGACGGTGCAGGCACGAAGGGCCGAATGGCCTACTCCTGCACCTAATTTCTATGTTTCTATGTTTCTAGTCCTGGTGTTAGGAGTCCATTCTGTGGAGATGTGAGGTAGCAGTTCTACCAGCTGTAGTGCAAGACAAAAGAGTTAGTTATCAACTCAGGAAGCATGCAGGAGTCAATGGTGCCGAAGTGGAAATGGTTGAGTTCTTCAACTTCCTAGACGTAAGTATTACCAACGATCTGTCGTGGACCAACCTCATTAATGTGACAATAAATGTAACTTGAACTTGAACATTAAAGCAGGAGGCAGGAAGGCACACCAATGCCTCCTCTTCCCCAGGAGACTGAAGAAATTTGGCACGTCTCCATGACTTTTCCAAACTCCTACAAATGTACCCTAGAAAACATCACAGCTTGGTTTGGGAAGGGGACGAGAGTTGTGGATGTAGCCCAGTCCATCACACAGACCAGATACCCCAGCATTGATGTCACGCTGCCTCAGAAAAACAGCCAACATAATTAAAACATTGTTCCATCCTAATCATTCCATCTTCTCCACGCACACATCAAGCAAAAGATACAGATGCTTGAAAGCGTGCAGCACCAGACGCAGGAACACCTTCTTCTCCTACATTATCAGGCTTCTGAATGGTCCTTCCAAACGATAGGGTACATGCCGATTCTCCTCTACCTCATTGCGGACATTGGACTTTGGCTCTGGAACTGATGTGCTACAATGATGAGAACTATATTCTGCACTCTGGATTTTCCCCTTTGATTTACACATTCACTCAAAGTCTTTTGGGAAATCAAACCAGGACAGGACAAAAGTCAATTAACCTACAAGGCCGCACATGTAGGAGGAAACCAGAGCACCTGGAGAAATCCTATGTGGTCACGGGGAGAACGTACAAACTCCGTACAGACCGCACCCGTGGTCAGGATCGATCCTGGGTCTCTGGTGCTGTAAGGCAGCAACTCTACCGCTGCACCACTGTGCCGCCCATTTCTTTCACATTTGCCTAGAGCAATCTGAGGGCAGTCACGGTGGTGCAGCGGTAGAGTTGCTGCCTTACAGCGCTTGCAGCGCCGGAGACCCGGGTTCAATCCTGACAACGGGTGCTGTCTGTACTGAGTTTTTATGTTCTTCCCATGACCTGTGTGGGTTTTTTTTTCCAAGATCTTCACTTTCCTTCAACAATCCAAAGACGTACAGGTACGTAGGTAAATTGGCTTGGCAAATGTAAAAAATGTCCCTAGTGGGTGTAGGATGGTGTTAATGTGCGGGGATCATTGTACGGCGTGGACTCGGTGGGCCGAAGGGCCTGTTCCGCGCCATATCTCTAAACAAAACTAAGCTGAATAATCTGCACTGCTGGTTAGAAGTATGAAGTAGATCACCTGTAGTCATGTGAATAAGTGGGAAGCAATGTTGAATGCATTGCAGGAATCAATGTTTGGAATTGTTCTACATGTGTTTACTAAGATTTAAAGCTGTTGTTTCCACCACACCGTTGCTCTGGATAAAAGAGGGGCTTTTCTCAGATCTATACTTCCATTCTAATTCTTGTCACACACAAACAATTTGCATCAAAGTCTACACCAATAAACATACGTGCCTTTCCGCAAGTACGTTTACAACCACTCAAACCCTGCACGGAAGTAAGTGTTCGATTTGACCTAATAATATTTCAGTGCCGTACAGATGACAAGTGCAGAGATATGATTAAGGAAAACGTCTGAAAACAGGAGGCTGCTGTCAAAACAAATGAATTCATTGCAGCAAATTGGTTTGAATTCAGTTAGACTGGCCACTTTAGTTGAATTGTAACAGGACTATCTTGGTTTCAACATTGCAAAGCTAATAAAAAGAAGCAATGCATTGTCACAGGCAATTCAAGGCTGCTGAGTAACTTTATAGAATAAATAATTCTTATTATCAGTGTTTATGGATGTTGGTATTGATCCTGTAATCAGTTCATGAGAGACACACACAGAATGCATTAAAATAATGAGCAAACTCTGGCCTTGGTTTTCAATATGTATTAAATACATATACTTATGTGCCATGTTATGTGTCAAGTAAGATGATAATTCCACGTGTGATACAAGCACATACATTAGTTGTTGTTACTTTAGTTTAGTTTAATTCAGACTGATCTTTCAGTATAACCCATAATCAACTCAGAGCTGAAAGTAATTGCTCATGTACATTTAAAGATTTAGTTTACTTTAGTTTAGTTTAGAGAAACAGGCTCTTCAGCCCATCCAGTCCATGCTGGCCTGTGATCCTTGTACACTATCCTACACACTAGGGGCAATTTTCAACCAAAGCTAATTGACCTACAAACCTGTACGTCTTTGGAGTGTGGGAGGATATTGGAGCAACGGAAAAAGAAACCATGCGATCACAGGGAGAACGTACAAACTCCGTATAGACAGCACCCGTAGTGTCAGGTCTCGCGTTTGATCTAGTTTCTGTTTCTTATTGTTTTTTAGTATTGGAGTTTGCATTCTTGTTTTATTTTGGTGTCTCACATCTCCTCTTGTTTCAGGTCCCATTTCCTGTCAGGTCGTTTACCCTCATGTGATTGTTGGCCCCGCCCTGATGTGTTTCACCTGTGTCTCGTTATCCCCTGCTAGTCTGTATTTAAGCCCTTTGTGTGTTAGTTCCCATTGCCAGTTCGTGGTGTAAGCTGCTTGGTATCACCTCGTTCCAGCTCTCGAAATCTTGTGACCTTGTGATCTCGACCATTGCCTGTTTTTTCGACCACTGTTTTTTGCCTTCTCCTAGATTGTACTGTTGCCTCTGTTTTGCCTACCTGTGTGCCGACTTGGACCGATTAAACTCTGAAGACTGATCTGCCCTGTGTCTGAGCCTGCATTTGTGTCCTCCTCCTCGTTCAGTTCCGACACGTAGTCAGGATTGAACCCGTGTATCTGGCGCTGTAAGGTAGCAGCAATACTGCTGCAACACCATGCCGCCCTATAGTTTGCAACAGTTAACACACTTGGCTCTCTATGATTAGAGAGGGCAGCACAGTTCTACAACTGGTAGAACAAGTAACTCAAGTTTGATCCTGGCCTCGGGTGTTGTCTGTGTGGAGTTTGCATGTTCTCCCTGTAACCACATGCGTTTCTTCTGGGTGCTCCGGTTTCCTTCCACATCCCAAACATGTTTGGGTTTGTCTGTTAATTGGCCTCAATTACAATTACAGCTTTTAAAATAAATTTAGATTGACATATGGATAGTATGGGTTTAGAAGGCAATGGGCCAAATGCGGGCCATGTATAGACAACATTGGCTGAAGGGTCTGTTCCATGTAGGTTCGCTCTGTGACTTGGAGAGGTTTGATTTTTGTTAATGGAAACAATATTCAAATGATGTCGAGGAAGAAGTGGAAATTGTAGAAACACAGAATAATGCAACAAAAGATGGTAAGAGGATTAATTTACTGAAGGATATTGTCTGTAAGCTTTCTGCTGACTCATCTGGGAGTCCTGCAGGAAGCCCATGATGTTGTTTCAACTGAGCTAGTGCAGAAATAACACATTATTTCAATTCATGGCCATTTGAAATAGCAGAGACTTACAGGTTTAGCTTGATGGAACAGAGGTGGGGGAAAAGTCATTGATGATGGTTGTGTTATACAATTCATCAAGGCGTTGCAACTCAGTGAATTCTTAAACTGTCCAACAAGGGATAGATTCATGAGCAGCCTGAAGGACAAATGGATTTTGATCCAAGTCATTAAACATGCCGAGTCATATTTGACTTGGTTTGCAAAACTGCAAATTCAATAAAAATGGCATAAAATAGGAAATATATTTTTCTTCCAGCACCAAGCACAAACAATGGAGCAGCTTTTAGTTACTTAAGCCTTCATTTTGCAAATATTTAGCGTTATGAGTATTTGAAACTGGTAGGAGTTGTTGCTATTGATGGGCTGGCTGTTCTATTGAAGTCAGTGGAGCTGAATATAGATTAAAAAAATTGCAGAGAGCGAACATGTGAAATAAAAATAGCCAATTTTGGAAAACCTCAACATTTAGAAAGAAAAATAACACAAATTATGGGGTTCTTTATCAGAACTACATCAGAACTTTGGGGGGGCTTGATGGCACAGTGGTAGAGTTGCTGCCTTACAGTGCTAGAGACCCGGGTATGATCCCGACTACAGGTGGCTCAACACTGACGTTCCTGACAGCGCCATCCAGCTATCGGGGCGTCATTTACTCCGAGCGGACAGGACATCAGACTCTGGTAAGACCAGAGGGGGGGGTCTGTGCATTTATGTAAACAAAGCATGGTGCACGGACTCCACCATCATCGAGAGTCACTGCTCAGCTAACCTTGAATTCCTCTTGGTTAGATGCAGACCGTTCTATCTGCCCAGAGAGTTCACCTCCACTGTTGTGACTGCAGCCTATATCCCTCCTGATGCTAATGCCAAGCTTGCAATGAAAGAGCTGCATACTGCCATTAGCAAACAACAGACGCACAACCCCGAGGCAGCGTTCATTGTTGCGGGTGGCTTCAATCACTCCAACCTGAAGACTGTACTCCCCAAATTCCACCAACATGTATCCTTCCCCACTAGAGTAGACAAGACACTGGACAAAGTCTACACCAATATGGCTGAAGCTTACAAAGCCATCCCCCTCCCCCACCTTGGTCAGTCTGATCACGTCTCATTGTTCCTGCTCCCTAAGTACTCCCCACTCATCAGACGGGTTAAACCAACTGTAAGGACAGTTAAAGTCTGGTCAGAGGAAGCGGACTTCACACTTCAACAGTGTTTTGGAAACACTGACTGGAAGGTGTTTGCAGCCCAGGCCACCCTTGACTCTCACACGGACATTGATTCCTATACATCCTCTGTTCTGGACTTTATAAACTCCACCATCAATAGTGTCACCTCCCTCAAACAGGTGACCATATACCCGAATCAGAAGCCATGGATGAACATCGAGGTCAGGCTACTGCTGAAAGCACGGGACACCGCTTTCAGGTCAGGCGATGCTCGAGCCTACAGTTCATCCAGGGCTAACCTGAAGAGGGGCATCAGGAAGGCCAAGCACTGCCATAAGCTCAGGATTGAGGAGCACTTCAACAACAACTCCGACCCCCGACGCATGTGGCAAGGCATCCAGGCCATCATGGACTACAGACCCTCCAACATCACCCCCACATCCAGCGACGCCTCCTTCCTTGAGGAGCTTAACCACTTCTATGGCCGCTTCGACAGGGACAATCTAGAGACAGCCATCAAGGCTGTGCTACCTGCCGATCACCAACCCCTCACACTCACCCCCTACGACGTGTACGTGGCACTGAGTAGGACTAATGCACGTAAGGCTGCTGGCCCTGACGGCATCCCCGGGCGCGTGCTCAGTGCCTGTGCTGCGCAGCTGACAGACGTCTGGACTGACATCTTCAACCTGTCACTTGCCCAAGCAGTTGTCCCCACTTGCCTTAAAGCCACCTCCATCGTGCCAGTGCCAAAACACTCCACTGCGGCAAGCCTCAACGACTTCCGCCCAGTTGCACTTACCCCCATCATCACCAAGTGCTTCGAGAGGCTGGTCCTGGCACACCTCAAAAGCTGCCTACCCCCCACACTGGATCCCTATCAGTTTGCCTACCGCAAGAACAGGAGTACGGAGGATGCCATCTCAACGGCACTTCACTCCGCCCTCTCCCACCTTGACAACAGAGACACTTATGTAAGAATGCTGTTCATCGATTACAGCTCAGCATTCAACACCATTATTCCATCAAAACTGATCACCAAACTCGGTAACCTGGGCATCGACCCCTCCCTCTGCAACTGGATACTAGACTTTCTAACCAACAGACCCCAGTCTGTGAGGTTAGACAAGCACACCTCTTCAACCCTCACCCTGAACACCGGCGTTCCTCAGGGCTGTGTGCTGAGCCCCCTCCTCTACTCCCCCTTCACCTATGACTGCACACCTGTACATGGTACTAACACCATCATCAAGTATGCAGATGATACAACGGTGATTGGCCTCATCAGCAACAACGATGAGCTGGCCTACAGGGAGGAGGTCCAGCACTTAGCAGCATGGTGCGCTGACAACAACCTGGCCCTTAACTCCAAGAAGACCAAGGAGCTCATTGTAGACTTCAGGAAGTCCAGAGGCGGCACGCACACCCCCATCCACATTAACGGGACGGAGGTGGAACGTGTTTCTAGCTTCAGGTTCCTGGGAGTCAACATCTCCGATGACCTCTCTTGGACCCACAATACCTCTACTCTGATCAAGAAGGCTCATCAGCGTCTCTTCTTCCTGAGAAGACTGAAGAAGGTCCATCTGTCTCCTCAGATCCTGGTGAACTTCTACCGCTGCACCATCGAGAGCATCCTTACCAACTGCATCACAGTATGGTATGGCAACTGCTCTGTCTCCGACCGGAAGGCATTGCAGAGGGTGGTGAAAATTGCCCAACGCATCACCGGTTCCATGCTCCCCTCCATTGAGTCTGTCCAAAGCAAGCGCTGTCTGCGGAGGGCGCTCAGCATCGCCAAGGACTGCTCTCACCCCAACCATGGACTGTTTACCCTCCTACCATCCGGGAGGCGCTACAGGTCTCTCCGTTGCCGAACCAGCAGGCGGAGGAACAGCTTCTTTCCGGCCGCTGTCACTCTACTAAACAACGTACCTCGGTGACTGCCAATCACCCCCCCCCCCCCCCGGACACTTATTATTTATTTTTTTTATTCAAAATCGTTTGCTATGTCGCTCTTCAAAGGAGATGCTAAATGCATTTTGTTGTCTCTGTACTGTACACTGACAATGACAATTAAAATTGAATCTGAATCTGAATCTGAATCTGAGGTGCTGTGTGTACAGAGTTTGCGCGATCTCCCCGTGTCCACGTGGGCTTTCTCCGAGATCTTCGGTTTCCTCTCACACTTCAAAGGCCTACAGGTTTGTTGGTTTAGGTTTCCTACTGTCTGACTGGCCTATGCAGCTTTGATTCCTGTTTTCGTAGGGAATAATCATACCAACTTGTACGGTTATTCTAAACATAAACTTTGCTGGTCCATTAACTGTGCCCGACGTTCCTTCCCATCATATTTGCTGCAGCAAACGGGACCAACTTTGTCGGGTTTCACCCCCGGATATTGAGTTTGTAAAGGATATCTTTAACACAAGTTCTCCCAGGACAAGTACAGGGATATTGACATTGTGTTAGCACTACTTCACCAGGGGGCTCCAGCTACATCTTTAGCTTTGGCCGGCTCTCATAGGTAGTTATCCTCATGGCGCTGGTTTTCAGCGCAACGACCTATAGTTCCCAGCATTTTTCCTGCAGCCCTTCTTGAAAAGAGACACAACATTTGCCACCCTCCAGTCTTCCAGCATCTCTCCTGTATTTAAAGACGACTCGTAAATTTCAATCAGGGCTCCGGCAGTTTCCTCCCTATTTTCCCACAAGGTCCTTGGATATATCTGATCAGGCCCTGGAGATTTGTTTACCTTCAAACACGACACAACCTTCAGTACTTCTTTAACGATAACCCTGACTGCTCTCATGACACTTCCAGTGACTGTTCCAATTTCCTCCGTCCTACTGTCTTTATCCTCAGTAAATACAGAGGAGAAATACTAATTTAGGACCTTGCCTATCTCCTGTGGCTCCACACAGAGGTGACCGCTTTGATTTCTGAGAGGTCCCACTCCCTCTCTAGTTACCCTTTTCCTCCTTGTATATTTATAAAAACTTTTGGGATTGTCCATACCCTCCAGAGCTGTCTCCTGGCCCAATGTCCTAATTTCCCTCGGCAGCCAAGCTTCCTTATGTTTGCCTGCTTTGCCCTTCACTCTAACGGGGACGTATACATCCTGAACTTTCTTCAGTATACTCTTAAAAACATCCCACTTGTCCGATGTTTCTTTCCCCTCCAATAACCTGCTCCAGTCAACTTAAGCGAGACTTTCTCTCATTCCCACAAAGTTGGCCTTACCCCAGTTGAGCATTTTAACATGGTCCTATCCATAACTATCTTAAACCTAATCGAACTGTCGTCACTGGTCCCAAAAGGCTCCTCCACACACACTTCATTGACTTGCCTTCCCAAATTTCCAATACTAGATCCAGCATTTCCCTCTTGCATGTGGGGGCCTCCACATACTGCTTAAGAAAAATCTCCTGAACACGTTTGAGGAATTGCATCCCTTCAGAACTCTTCATGCTATGATTTTCCCAGTCTATATTGGGAAAGTTAAAATCCCCTACAACAACCTTATTTGACCTGCAGCTGTCTACAATCTCCTGGGACATTTGTTCTTCTAATTCCCATTGACTATTCGGGGGTCTGTAGTACATCCCCAACAAGGTGATCACCCCTTTCTTGTTCCTCAGCTCCACCCATATAGCCTCACTAGATGAACCATCCATGATGTCACCTCTGAACACATCCTCCTTAACCAACAATGCAACCTCCTCTCCTCTTTTTCCCTCACCCCTGTCTCTCCTGAAGCTCCTGTACCCCGGAACATTGAGCTGCCAGTCCTTTTTACTTTAGACTTTAGAGATAAAGCACAGCAACAGCCCCTTTGGCTCACCGAGTCCACGCCGACCAGCGATCACCCCGTACACAATTACTATCCTACACACTAGGGACACTTTATAATTTTACTGAAGCCAATTAACCTACAAATCTGCACATCTTTGGAGTGTGCTAGCAAACCGGAGCATCCGGAAAAAACCCATACGGTCACTGGGAGAATGTACAAATTCTGCACAGACAGCACCTGTGGTCAGTATTGAACCAGGATCTCTGGTGCAGCAATTCTACTGCTGCGCTACTGTGCTCACCCCAGATGAATTACAGCAAGCATACAATCAAAGGTGAGATACTTTTCAACCAATATTGTGTGCTACAGAATCCAAATCAGTCTGAAACCTGATCATTAATGCACCCAAGATAGACAAAAAATGCTGGAGTAACTCAATGGGACAGGTAGCATCTCTGGAGAGAAGGAAAGAAGCAGGGTCTTGTCCCGAAATGTCACCCATTCCTTCTCTCCAGAGATGCTGTCTGTCCCACGCAGTTACTCCAGCATTTTGTGTCTGCATTTGATTTAAACCAGCATCTGCAGTTCTTTCCCACACATCAATACACCCAGGCACTTTAATGACACAAGGCACTCTCCCATAGATAACATCATGGTCCCTTGTGTGTAATGTGCATACACACATAAGTTACAGCTTCCTCTTACGTCCCCTCTCTCATTGGGCAAATGTGAAAACGCACACCTTCAGATTCAGTGACAGTTTCTTCTCAGCTGATATCAGGCAAATGAATCATCCTACCACAACCAGAGAGCAGTCCTGAATTATTATCAACCTCTTTGGTGACCCTTGGACTATCATTGATTGGACTTTGCTGGCTTTAACTTGCACTATATGTTATTCCCTTATCATGTTATACCTCTTTACACTGTAAATGGCTCAATTGTAATCATGTATTGTCTTCCTGCTGAATGGATAGCACGCAGCAAGAGCTTTTCACTGTACCTCAGTACACGTGACAATGAACTAAATTGAGACTGAAACTGTCTTAAATGTGAAGTCTTGGAGTATTGCATGCACCCTGCAGGGGCAGCACGGTGGTGCAGCGATAGAATCACTCCTTACAGAGGCAGAGACCCAGGTTCAATCCTGACTATGGGTGCTGTCTGTATGGAGATTGTACATTCTCCTTATGACCACGTGGGCTTTACATGAGGTGCTCCAGTTCCCTCCAAACACATACAGGTTTGTAAGTTATTTGAGTGCTGTAAATTATAAATTGTCCCCAGTGTGCAGGATTGTGCTGGTGTACATGGTGAAAGCTGGTCGGCGCGGACTCGGTGAGCTGAAGGGCCTGTTGCCACGCCGTAACTCTAAACTAAACTAAAGTAAAGTAACTCTGGTCGTCTTATTACAAGGAGGATATGGTGACTGGAGAGGGTACAGGTTTACCAGTATGCTGCTTGGATTAGACGGTATTAGCTTCAGGGAGAGGGTGGACAGACATGGATTGTATTCGCTGACAGTGAGATAGCTGATTAAAAGGAAATGTGTGGGGCAGGTTTGTTACACAGAGAGTGCCTGGAATGCACTACCAGGGGTGATGTGGGGGGTGGGGGGGGGGGGCAGCTATGATAGTGGCGTTCAAGAGATTTTTAGATAGGCAGATGGATGTGCAGGGAATTGAGAAATATGGATCACGTACAAGCAGATTAGATTAATTTATCTTGCCATTATGTTCAGCACAGGTATTGTGGATGAGAAAGTGGGATGGCAGAACTAGTATGAATAGGTGATCGATGGTCGGTGTGGACTTAGTGGGCCGAAGGGTCTGTTTCCACACTGTATCAATAAATCAATGACATTTTCTGGTTTATTTTTTATTTCAGATTTACAGTTGTGTTGTGGTTTGCTTTTGAATTAATAGAGCAGATTGGAATGGTTTGATCATGCCATTGCTCTTCAAACTATACATTTGCACAGCTTAGAGTCCTTGCCATCTTCTGTTTAAAATTAGCATTGGGCAGATGGAACAGTTGGCAACAGGTAGGAGTTAAAGTCAAACTCAGATCGCAATTCTAGGAACAAATAACCAATTAAAAGTGAAATGCAGCAAAATCAATTCAAATTGAATAGGAATGTGAGGGGTAACTTTTTCACACAAAGAGTGGTAGTTGTCTGGAACGATCTGCCAGAAGAGATAGTTGAGGCAGGGACTATCCCGATATTTAAGAAACAGTTGGACAGGTACATTGATAGGACAGGTTTGGAGGGATATAGACCAAATGCAGGCAGGTGGGACTAGTGTAGCTGGGACCAGTGTAGCTGGGACATGTTGGCTGTTGTGGGCAAGTTGAGCCCAAGGGCCTGTTTCCACATTGCATCACTCTATGACTCCATGAAGAGAAAACAAACGCTCAGATGGTCAGGCAGCATCTGTGGAGGGAATGGACAACTAATATTTTGTGTTGGGACCTTTTTTCGGACCCTGGAGAGTTGAGGAGGGAGCTGCTGGCGGCAATGGACATGAGGAGTGGGAGAGTAGGAGAGGGGCCAGGGTATTGCCTCCAGCGCCTGTACTGTCGGCTGAAGGAGGCTTCCCCGGGACACAGGCGGTCGGGCGAGGAGAGGGCCTTTGGTCACGGGCCTGCAGCAGCCTGGGGTTTACCTGGAATGGAGGCACTCCAGCACTTCCAGCATGTGGACCAGATTTGGGACTTTGGACTTTATTGTTCTTCGTAAATGGCACCAACATATGGTAACTGTGCATTTGTGGGATGTGCAAAAGAATTTCACTTTGCTGTGCAGACGTGACAATAAAGAACCTTTGAACCATTACATTGGGAGGGCTTGAGCTGGGAGCGCTGGAAACAGCTGGAAGCCACATGGGGCAAGATGGCTGTGCAGGCAAGTGCTGAGGAAAGGAACATGGCTGTGGTTGTGAGTCTGGGTCAGAACATAGTCAAAGGGCAGGGGAACAGGAGTCACGGACGGGCAGCAATGAGAGGATCTCAAATAAATCCCATAGGCACACTTTGAGGAGGTTTTGCAGTTTCTTGTGACCCCCATTGGATTGAAGAAGAACAAAGCACTTTGGAAATTAGTCTGGAGACACAAGGAATTGCAAATGCTGAAATCTTGAGCTAAACACGAAGTGCTGGAGGAACTCGGGGTAGGCAGCTTCTGTGTAGGGGATGCACAGACAATGATTCAGTTTGGTATCCTTTTTCAGACCCAAAACATCTCTTACCCATTCCCTCCACAGATGCTGCCTCAACTGCTGTTACTCCAGCACTTGAATTTTTCTAGGAAATTAGTCAATCAGTTAAACTGACCCACTGCTTCATAGAACGTACAACATAGATCAAGGTAAGTGGAGCATGGAAACAGACCCTTCAGCCCACAATGTCTGTGCCTAATATTGTTAACTCTGGCCAAATTGGCGAGGCCAGGGCACTAAAATTGAGTAAAGGCTTCTGAGCTGCAAGGCCATTTGGTCAATTTAAATGTGCCTTCTGCAGAAATAGGACAAGCTGCAGAATGGTGCCAGTTTGTCTAGAGCCTAGATAAGAGCTGCAGGAAGAGAATGAAACATCTGCAGATCCTGACAATTAGGTGCAAATTGCATGGAATGGATTGGATGAATGCAAACCAGATATACACATTGTACATATTGTTGCAAAGCTTTACTTTGCTAGATGTTGATTGGATTAAGTACTGATCCTTGTATGGGTTTCTTGAATATCTGGGCAAATGTTGCGATGTTTGCTTCCTTTCAGAAGCACCGTTTGAATACATTGTATTAGTCACTGTATTATTGGGTTAGGGAAATGTCCATCATATACTGTGTTAATCGATATATGTTATTGGACTGTAAAGAGACCACTCCTATGTGGTTTGGCCCCTCAAGGTTCGGGGACCTATAAAAGGCCGTTCCCACGAGCTTCTGCGTCGATCTTTGGGGAGAACGTTTAGGACTGCGTGACATTCTGGAGCGTCTGTGCTTGAGCGAGGCTAAAGAGGGCTTGATCAGGCAGATACGAGGATCGAACCCGTGGTGGTTAGGTACAGTGGTGGGAACTGTAATTGTGTTTTGTCAAACTAAAGGTTGGATGTGCAAATGCTTCACTCAGTGATTTTTGGCTGAAAGTAGACTGGGGGGAAGGTTAGAACGAGCTATTTACAATATGATGCCAAGTCAAACTAATTTCATCTGCCTGAACATGATGCATACCCCTCCATTCCCTGCACTCTATACACATCTAAAAGCCTCCTAAACACCAGTTAAATCTCTTTAATTAACCACTTAAATTATTAATAGATAAGTATTATTATTATTATTATAGATAACTCTTTAATCATATTTGCCTGCACCACCACCCCCGCCTGCACCTCCCAGCCACCCAGTCGTCTGTGTTTAAAAAAATCTTGCCCCACACATCACTTTTAATCTTTACGCCTGTTACCTTAAAATTATGCCCTCTAGTCTTTGACATTTCCTTCCTCTGAAAAGGGTTCTGTAGTTTTATGTTCTTTTGTTTCATTTAATAAAATGAATGTTCCTACTGAATCACATCAAATATACATTTTTTAATATTCCCATGCTGTGAAATAAAATAATCAAGTACACCAAACCGCTGGTTAGTTTGTGTTGGTTGGTCTATAGTAGGAAGAACCTAAGAAGTACACATGGGAGTACAAAGGCTACTGATTTTACTGATGAGTACAAAAGTGTCTATGATCTGAAACATTCACTTGTTTTCTTCCTTCCGCGGATGCTGCTGGACAGCTGAGCATTTCCAGCATTTTCTGTTCTTATTTCAGATTTTTTAGTATAGTTCAGTTTAGATTAGACATATAGCATGGAAACAGGCTCATCGACCCACTAAGTCCATGCTGACCATCAATCACTTGTTCACACTAGTTCTATTTTATCCCACTTTCTCATCCACCCGACACACGAGGGGCATGTTTTAACAGAGGCCAATTAACCCACATATCTGCACATCGTTTGGATGTGGGAGGAAAAATGGAGGAACCGTTGAGAAACCCACACGGTCTCAGGAAGAACATGCAAACTCCATATAGACAGCACACAAGGTCAGGTTCCAACCGGGGTCTCTGGCGCTGTGAGGCCGCAGCTCTACAAACAGCATAGAGTCATGGAGTGTTACAGTGTGGAAACAGGCCCTTTGGCTCAGCCAGCAGTCACCAGCCAACATGTACCAGCTACACTAGTCCCACCTGCCCGCATTTGTTCCATATTGCTTCAAATTTGTCCTATCCATGTACCTGTTTAACTGTTTCTTAAATGTTAGTATCATCCCAGCCTCAACTTCCTCCTCTAGCTGCTTGTTCCATACATCCACCACCTTTTGTGTGAAAAAGTTTTGCTTCAGATTCATATTAAATCTTTTCCCCTTCACCTGAAACCTATGTCCTCTGGTCCTCGATTCACCTTCTCTGAGCAAGAGACTCTGTGCATCTAAGCATCTGTGCTTCTAAGCTCTGAGCATCTGCAGCTTATTTTTATTCCTCAATGATTGCTGAGTATCGTGTTACTATTGTTAAGGTGAGGAAATGGTGCGGTATAAATAGAAACAGCACAGAGTAAGTCATCTCCTACAAAAGCAATCACTAGCTTGCAGGTGGAAGCAAGGAGTTCTATGGTATATCTGAGAAATATGAATTCATAACAAGGTCAATCGACCATCCTATTCCCATTGTGAATTAGAATTAGGTTTCAAATCTTTAAAGTTTTTTAGTGCAGCGCAGCTGATAGAGTCTCTGCCTCAAAACGCCAGAGACCCGGGTTTAGTTTAGTTTAGAGATACAGCACGGAAACAGGCCCTTCGGCCCACCAGGTCCACCCCTACCGGTAATCACCGCATATTAACTATCCTACACCCACTGGGGACAATTTTTACATTTACCAAGACAATTAACCTACAAACCTGTACGTCTTTGGAGTGTGGGAGGAAACCGAACATCTCGGAGAAAACCTACACAGGTCATGGGGAGAACGTACAAACTCCATTTAGTCAGGATTGAACCCAGATCTCCGGCGCTGCATTCGCTGTAAGGCAGCAATTCTACCGCTGCTCCACCGTGTCTGTCCTAACCTTGGGCACTGTCCGTGTGAAGTTTGTACGTTCTCATCGTGGCCAATTGGATTTCCTCCAGGTGCTCCGTTTCCCTCCCACATCCCAAAGACGTGCGGGTTTGTAGGTTAATTGGCCTCTTATCATCGTTACTTTTTTGTATATCTTTCATTCATTGTCACTTATCTCTCTACATCAACGTCTATATCTCTCGTTTCCCTTATTCCTAGCCAGTCTGAAGAATGGTCTTGACCCGAAACGTCACCTGTAACAGCGCTGTGTCGCTTGTCCATAACTTAGAACATTGAATCACTGGGTGCTTAGACTGCCCTAGGCCAAACCATTCTTACTCACTCAACCTGAACAAAACTCAATTTCTATTATTTTCCCTATGTTTCTGTAACTCATTATTATTTAAGCATTCAGAATCTGGAAACAAATGCCTGTGATGCAAATGTCAAATTATGGTAATTGAAGCAATACAGAAAAAAAAGAACCGTTATGTTTCCTTGCCCTCAGCTATAAACTATTTGATGAGCTCCTTGTACAGAGTTCATACATTACAATTGAATTTGCCCTTGCTACACGAGTAATGTATCAGGATATTAATACGCTCTGCCACACCCTCAAAGTTCACTTACACTGTTGATGGATTCGCAATCAAATGTGTTGCCTCACTAAAACTCTTCACCACGGGAAGTTTATAAAGTCCCGGATCACAATGAACAACATTATTTCCATTGCTAACTGTTCACACAAAAATTAATTTCACTCCTCAATTCTTTGGACACAGTACTAATCACATTCACAGTGCAACAAGGTGACGCAGTGGTAGAGTTGCTGCCTTCCAGCCCCAGAGACTCGGGTCGATCTGGACTAAGTGTGCTGTCTGTATGAAGTTGTATGCTCTCCCCGTGACTGCGTGGGTTTTCTCCGGGTGCTCCAGTTTCCTCCCACACTCAAAGGCGTGCAGGCTTGTTGGTTAATTGGCTTCTATAAAAGTAGTAAATGCTCCCTTGTGTGTAGGATAGTGCTGGTGTACGGGGTGATCACTGGTTGGCGTGGACTCGGTGGGCAGAAGGATTGTTTTCTAAATAATAAGGACATCTCCAATGCCCTGGTATGGAAATGTTGGTTCCTGTGATGGAGACGGTGAGATCTAGAAATGGTAGGGAGATGTCGGAGATGGTCCAGGTGAATTTGAGTGCAGGATAGAAATTAGTGGTAAAGTTGATGAAGTCAGTGAGTTCTGCATGGGCGCAGGAGGTAGCACCAATGCAGTCGTCAATGTAGCGGAGGTAGAGTTCAGGGATAGGGCCACTGTATGCCTGGAACAGGGATTGTTCGACGTACTCTACAAAGAGGCAGGCATAGCTAGGGCCCATGCGAGTGCCCATAGCTATGCCTTGGATTTGGAGGAAGTAGGAGGAGTCGAAGGATAAGTTGTTGAGGGTAAGGACCAGCTCTGCTAGGCAGAGGAGAGTATTGGTAGACGGAAATTGGCAGGTTCTGCGGCCAAGGAAGAAACGGAGGTCTTTAAGAGCCTCCTGGTGGGGGATGGAGGTGCAGCGTGACTGGACATCCATAGTAAAGATGGGGGAGTGAGGATCTGGAAAATGGAAGACATTGAGGGGACAAAGAGAGTGTGAGGTGTCTTGCACATGGATAGGGAGGGATTGGATCAGGGGGGATAGGATGGAGATGAGGAATGTGGAAATTAATTCAGTGGGACAGGAACAAGCAGAAACACTGGGTCTGCCAGGACAGTTCTGTTTGTGGATTTTGGGGAGAAGATAAAACCGGGCCGTGCGGGGCTGCGGAACGATAAGGTTGGAGGCTTTCGAAGGCAGGGAGCCAGAAGTGATGAAATCAGTAGTGGTGTTTGGGATTAAGGCCTGGTGTTCATCTGAGGGGTCATGGTCCAAGGATGTTGGAGGAGGTGTCTGAGAGTTCTCGCCTAGCCTCAGTCCGGTTGAGCTCAGCGAGCCAGACTACCATGGCACCTCCCTAGTTGGCGGGTTTGATTATCCCTGGAGAGATGTTTCCGGTCAAGACCCTTCTTCAGACCAGGTATAATATAATATCACATGAAGGCTGTGAGTAGTCGCTGGTTTGAAGTAGTGTTGTATTATTGATAGTTTATTGTAGCTCTGTTCAGGTTAACTTGGTTTAGAGATACAGCAAGGAAACTGGTCCCACCATCGACCAAGGATCACATTAGTTATTCCACTACACGAGGTTCAATTAACCTAAAAATCCACACGTCTTTGGGTTGTGGGAGGGAACTGGAGCACCCGGAGAAAAAACACCTGGTCAACGTGCAAATTCTACACATCCAGCAACCAGGGTCGAGTTGTGAGGCAGCAACTCTACTGCTGCACCACTGAGCCGCCCTGTAATGCCATTATGTGCAAAACAGTTAGTTGGATGGAGAAACTCCCAGGCCTGAATGGCCTGACTGCAGAGTTCCTCCGAACCATTTGGGAGGCTTAACATTCTGGTCCCGAGGGAGCGTCTGGTGTCCTGTGAGATGCCCCTGCCTTGGCGGATGGCTGTCGTGGTCCTTCTATCCAAGAAGGGCAACCTCTGTCTATTGAAGAACTGGAGTCTGGTCTCTCTCCTCGGCTTGAACTACAAGATCCTTGCCTAGGTCAGTGGCCATCCATCTGGGCTCAGTACTGGCCATCAAACTGGTATTTAGCAGACACAAAATGCTGGGGTAACACAACGGGACAGGCAGCATCTCTGGAGAGTCGGAATGAGAGACGTTTCGGGTCGAGACAACTTCTTCAGACCTTTCTTTAGACCTTCCTGCACAACTGATACTTTGTGGTGGGTATTTTGGCATTGTTTATATTGTAAATATTATTGTTGTAAATGATTGAATACATTTATTTTTGGAACAAAGAAACAAATTTATCACCATCCAGTGCAATACTATAGCTGAACACACATTGCGTCTGTACAGGCTGTCTATGCACTGTTACACTCAATACAACACACTGCTCTGTACATTGTCACCATGCCGACCAACACATGGAAAATTAACTTGCAGCAAATTCACCAACACTTGAGGCGATCTCCTCTTGTCTCGTGGGTTTCATTCATGTGTGTGTCATTTGAAGGACAGCTTGCCTTTGTAATCGAGTCATACACTCATTCCTCCGGATCGCTCACTGAATTTACGCAAAGATAATTTGACTTTCCTTTGCCTGGTAAGAATCCCACAAAACATCCAGCACTTTCAGAAAACAGAAGGTGGTGCAGCGAAGGAACCTTCAGCCAAAGAATGCAAATTTATGTTCAATTTCAAAGATGTTCCACAACTGTAGGTTATGCTTCAGCATAACGTTTTATTCACTTTGAGTCTTAATCATAAGATCATAGTGATAGGAGCAGAAATAGGCCATTCGGTCCATCGTCTACTCCGCCATTCAATCATGGCTGATCTATCTCTCTTCTAACCCCATTCCCCTGCCTTCTCTCTATTAAATCTGACACCTGTGTTAATCTGAAGCAACACAGTGAGAAGTACGGAGATGATGCGAAGCACTCACCAATGCTTGACGGAAATTTTCAGCTCCACATTGTTTAGTTTAGATTAGAGATATAGCACGGAAACAGGCCCTGCGGCCCACCGAGTCCGTGTCAACAAGCAATCTGCATAAACTAGCTCTATGCTACACACTGGGGACAATTTACAATCTCTACTGAAGCCAATTAACCTACAAACCTGTACGTCTTTGGAGTGTGGGAGGAAACCAAAACATGCGGGGAAAACCCACGCGGCACAGGGAGAATGTACAATCTCCGTACAGACAGCACCTGTAGTCAGGATTGAACCTGGGTCTCTGACGCTGTAAGGCAGCAACTCTACCACTGTGCCACCATGCTGTACTTCCTCCTTTCAACATAAAACCATCAACATCTTTCACTGAAGGCATCTAGGTTCATCAGATCCATTCCTTTTACATACACATATGGTTGGGCATTGTTAAAGAACAGAATGTGACACCATGTAAATATTTAATTTATGTCACGTACATGTAGGGACATCTGTTTATGATATAAGCCCCATGTTAAATGAGTTGCTTGCTATTCCCAGAATAATTCAGACTTTATTTAACTAATTGAAAGTAACAAAGGGAGACACAGTGGCGCAGTGGTAGAGTTGCTGCCTAACTACGCCAGAGACAATAGACAATAGGTGCAGGATTAAGCCATTCGGCCCTTCGAGCCAGCACCGCCATTCAATGTGAT
This sequence comes from Leucoraja erinaceus, assembly GCF_028641065.1. Classification (NCBI taxonomy): domain Eukaryota; kingdom Metazoa; phylum Chordata; class Chondrichthyes; order Rajiformes; family Rajidae; genus Leucoraja; species Leucoraja erinaceus. Next base: position 4,955,296 of record NC_073402.1, on the reverse strand, counting down.
CATGGCTGATCATCCAGAATCAGTACCATATTCCTGCCTTCTCCCCATATCCCCGTGTGTTCGATCCTGACTACTAGTGCGGTCTGTGCGGTAGTTTGTATGTTCTCCCTGTGACTTGTATAATGGTAAATTGTCCCTTGTGTGTGTAAGATAGTGTCAGTATGTGCATGATCGCTGGTCGGAATGAACTCAATGGGTCGAATGGCCTGTTTCCACTCTGTTTTTTCTGAACTAAACTGAACTAAACAACTGTAATCATACTTCTGAACAGTCCTTCCATAAGTTGGGTTACAGACCTGATTCACCAGCCTACCTCATTGCAGATGTTGAGCTTTTTCTCTGCAAATGTAGTTTTGAGATACAGCACGGAAACCAGCACTTCAGCCCACCGTGTCCATGCCGACCAGCGATCCCTGTACACCAGCATTTACCAATTCTGCTCTGAATTGTCCGCAAAAAGATACATCCTGCATTTAGTTTAGTTTAGATTAGAGATACAGCGCAGAAACAGGCCCTTCAGCCCACTGAGTCCGAGCCCCACACATTAATATGCACTAGGGACAATTTTACATACGTCTTTGGAGTGTGGGAGGAAACCGATGATCTTGAAGAAAGCACACGTGGTCACGGGGAGAACGTACCAACTCTGTACCGACAGCATCGGTAGTCAGGATGGAGCCCGGGTCTCTAGCGCTGCAACACTAGCAACTCTACTGCTGCGCCACTGTGCCACCAATGAAAAAGTTACCAAATGAAATGATATTCTATGATCAATCTCAGGTTTGAATTATTAGCTGACCATAAATGTTTAAAATATTCAAGTGTTGCTGGATGAAGATTTCTATAGAGTAATGTTGCTGCTCAGCACATAAATAGTACAACCTGTACATGCTGACCAGAATGTACACCTAGACTAATCTTCTGTATGCGACCCTCTACTCTTTCCCTATCCAAGTACGTGTCCATATGCCCTTTAAATTTACTTCGGAGTCACGTGAGTGACTACGTGAAGAAGGGCCGTCCGTCTGCATGCGCGTCATTGCGTCTGAACAAAACACGCACGACGGACTGGCAGAGGCACTGCGTCCTCCCAGCCATCGGGATGGGCAGGTAAGGGAAGTTGAATTACTTACCTGCGTTCTTTCGGGATTGAAGCTTTTTGTAGTTTCAGAGCCCAGATGTCGAGGAGACGGTCCGCGGGGAAGTCGGCTGCCGAAGACCGCAGCATTCCCAGTAGCGGGCGACGGTCTTGTTCCCGACATTACCGCCAGTAGAACCAGCAGGAGAAGACTTGGTGCAGGAGGAGGAGCTTCGTGGTGGTCCTGCGGGATGTAAAAACCACCCGCAAGTCTGACCAACCCGTTGACTCAGATGAGTCCGGGGAAGAGGGATACCCTCCCTCAACGGAGAGCGTCTGAGGACGACTCTCCCACATGGAGCAACTTATGGAGAAGTTGCTCCAACAATGATCTGCTCCAAAGGAGGGAGCAGCATCAGCACGGGCCTCTACAGCAGGCCGTGCCGGGAGCCTCACACATGGGGCAGCCCAATGTCTTCCCCATTGGAGGGGGAAGTACATATGGAAGAAACCACTCTGAATCAGAGTACAAAAGCACAGGGGGGGGAAACCTTCCCAGGGACAAGCAGAAGTAAGAAAGTAAGTAAGTAAGTTTACTTATATAGCACTGTTTAAGTCCTCGCATTGACACCAAAGTGCTTTACATAAAATGAATAATAAGCTTCCATACAAACAAAAGAAAAGAAGTACTTCTGCAATCATCCAGGTTTGCATCAATCAACTCGAAGTTCGCTGTACTGTGTAAAGCCAGCAATGTCCAGCCCACAAACTACCTGTTCGGGGAAGACCTGCCGAGACAGGTACGGGATCTGGACAACGAGGCAAAAACAATCCGCCTCAATAACCAGAGGTCAGGTTACCCAAAAGCGTCCATCGCCAAGGATGCATCCTTACAGCTCTTGGCGTTTCAAGCCTAGAGGGTCAGGCACTGGAGGAAGACGCACACCGGAGTCAAGGCCTTTTAGGGGCAGGGCCCAGCCGGCCCACAGCGACGATAAGGAGCGAACAACCACCAGTTCTACCTCCAAAACCTGGCGAATGAAAACCAGTGCCATACCGCCAGTAACGTCAGAGGTAAGCCAAATCAGTTCCTTAGGGAACACCCCAGACAAACCTCACATACTGGTGGGAGGAAGGTTAAAATATATTTTGAAAGAATGGTGTGGGGTCACTATGGATCCGTTTGTACTGCACAGTATAGAAGGGTTCAAAATTGAGTTCATTTTGAATTCATCACCACCCACAAAATTTCGCATATAGGTGTTCTTTCAACAAGAAACTATGGATACAGGAGGAAATTGGAACTTTATCTGACAAAAATGTAATTAAGAGGTCACAAACAGAACCTCACCAATTTATATGCAATATATTTCTCAAAAGAGAGAAAAAATGGGGGGTCCGCCTCATTCTGGACCTTACGGAACTCAAAAAACATATGTGCAATATAAACATTTCAAAATGGACAATATTGGAACAGCAACTCAGTTGGTTTCCAAAAATGGTCACATGACATGCATCGACCTCAAAGATGCATACTATTCAGTGTCTATTCACTAAGAGCAGGAGATATTTGAAGTTTAACTTGATGGCATGGTTCTGCCAAATGGGTTGACATCAGCTACTAGACTATTGACTAAACTACAGAATAGCAAATTCTTGGTCTACAAAGGTCTCAGAACCACATAGCAATGGCATATTTGGAGGACATTTTCATTTTGGAGTCACCAAAAATTGGCAGAAGCATCAGTCAAAGCAAACCAAAACCCTTTTTGAAAGACGGTTACCTCATCCATCCAGTTAAATCAAAATTGACACCTACAAGGGTAATTGATTACCTAGGATTTACTATCAAACACAGTAAATATGTTGGTGACTTTGCCTTGGGGAAATCAACAAGTTTCAAGTAAGCCTGCTATGACCTGATAGTCAAATACTAGCCATCTATCAACAAGCAACGAGTGTAATTGGCAAATAGTAACTGTATTTTCAGCAGTATGTCACGGGCCTTTGCATTACCAGAATTTACAGCGAGCAAAGGGACGAACACTCAGATTCCATGCAGGCCAAATTGGCAAAACTATGGATTGCCAGCAGAGGCCATTGTTGAATAACTATGGTGGATAACGAACGTGAGACAGCTCAAGGGAAATCTTGCTCAAACGCCATCGGTGGTTCTTCAGACCAAGGCAAGCGGCTAAAGATGGGGAGCCACAAAGTGGCGGCGCTGTGAAACGGCTGCGGCTCGCCTGCAATCTGCCTGTTTTTACTTTTTTGTGTTTTTTTTTTGTCTTGTTCAGTTAAACTTTTGGTTATTAGGTCGTGTTATGTGTGGGGCGGTGAAACAGGGCTTTCTGTCTCTCCCTTCGGCGGAATGCGACTTTCTTGTCGTATCCCCCTTCTCTTCCCCCGTCTGCGCTGAGGCCTAATGGTGGAGCTGGCGGCCTCCAATCTGCGACCGACCTCGAGGCTCCGGAGGCAGAGCCAGCCAGTACTCGCCAACGCGAGGCTGGCCGTCTTCGAGCTGCAGTGGCGTTCGGGCAGCGGCATGACTCGGCACTCTGGTGAGGGTGGACGGCGCGGGGCTGAGATACACCTGTGAGGGCGGCCCGGCTCCCGGCTGGAAGGCGCTCCCCCGGCTCCCGGCTGGAAGGTGCTCCCGTGAGGACGGCCCATCTCCCGGCTGGAAGGCGCTCCCATGTGGGCAGCCTGGTGCGGGGCGGAGACGGTGCTTCGGTGGCTGAGGTGGCATTCTGGCAGCGGTGACCTGAATCCGAAGCTCGGCCGCGGGCCAGTGGATGACATTGTCAGGAGCTCACGGGTCACAGGTTGAAGCCTGTTTTCCAGAGCTCCCGCAGTAACAACTGCGTCCGCTGGACTGGAGGGAGGCAGCTTCGACCACCCCCGGGCCCACAGAGCTTGAACCGTGGGACTGACTTACCATCGCCCGGTGGGGTATCGCCTCAACGCAGAGGGAGAAGAGGAGGGAAGAGACAGCAACCCCTAAGACTTTTGCCTCCATCACAGTGAGGAGGTGCTTGGTGAACTCACTGTGGTGGATGTTAATTTGTGTTTATTGTGTGTTGTTTATTATTACATGTATGGCTGCAGGCAACGACATTTCGTTCAGACCGAAAGGTCTGAATGACAAATAAAGGATTCAATTCAATTCAAACACAGTCTAGAGCTGTGGGGGCAGATGGAATGAGCAGGAGTCTATAATTCCCCAACACATAGAATCAATTACCCAGAATTGTTGAGGGCACAATATGGACTCAAGGTTTTCTGTAGCAACATGCAACCTGTGCTTGTTCAAATTCAGATTGATAACACCACAGCGGTGGCATATATCAATCACAACGGTGGTGTAAAATCTGTATCTTGCAACAGATTGTTGAACCTCATTTGGCACTGGTGGATCGAGAGGAATATTTGGGTTACAGCGGTCTATCTACCTGGTAGATATAACACGGTGACAGATGCTGGATCACAAATGTTTAATAACAATACAGAATGGATGTTGAATCGGGCAGTATTTAACAAAAAAACTACACGATTTGGCATACCAGATATTGATCTGTTAGCATCTAGACAAAACCATCAGTTACCCAGATATATGTCCTGCGAGCTGGATCCAGGAGCAAAGGCAGTGGATGCTTTCTCCCTCAATTGGGGAGGAATGTTTATGTATGCTTTCCGCCAATTTGTCTCACAAATCGATGCTTGACCAAAATCAAGCAAGACTAAGCCACAGGCATATTGGTAGTGCCAGATTGGCCTACTCAAGCCTGGTTCCCAAATAATTTTGGGAATTATAGTCCAGCCAGTTATGGCTGTACCCAAGAGCAGGTACCTCCTAGTGAACCCAGTTACAGGGAGCAATCATCCACTACATGAACGTATTAACTTTTTAGTTTGCAGATTCTGAGGAGGCCATTTCAAGGCATAGGACTGTCCGAACAAATACAACACAGTTCGGATAACAGATGTCTTGGAGTTCCTATCAACTCTGAACTATAACTATAAACAAAGTTATAGTGCAATCTATAGTGCCAGAGGCGCACTCTCCTCCTATCTGATGCTGGAAGCAGGGCACGGGTCGATAGGAACGCACCCCTTTACAACCAAATTCATGAAGGGAATTTACAATTTAATACCTCCAAGGCCAAGGTACATGGACACATGGGATGTGAGCGTGGTACTAACCCTACTTTGACAGTGGGAACCGCCTATAACTACCCTGAAGGTGGTATGCTGACAAAGAGTCCAGACACTGCAAAAGCTACGGTTGGACTACATGACCACCAATATGAACATCATAACATTCATAATCAGGAACCTGATAAAACAAAGCAGGCCAGGAATGCCAGGGATGGAGATCCAGTTCTTGGCATATCCAGAGGACCAACAGTTGTGTGGGTGGTAACATACTAACACCACTATCTGAGAGTTACAGAGAACCTCAGAGGCTCAGAGCAATCGGTCCTCATCAGCTATAAAAAACCACACCAGAAGGTGTCAACTCAAACCATCTCCAGATGGTCAAAGGAGGTAATGGTGGTAGCAGGAGTAAACATTTATATAGTTAAATCTAACTCCACAAGGGCTGCATCTACTTCGGCAGCAAGAGCTATGGACATGCCCCTTGATGACATCCTAGTGGCTGCAGGATGGACGAATGAAATAACGGTTCACCGGTTTTATAACAAACCCATAACCGGACTGGTGGTGTTTGCACGTACCATTTTAAGTTCTGTCCCCTAGTTTCCCCCCAAGGTTGGGAGGGGTAACTATTTTTTTTTTTTAACTTTTCTTTCATTTAAAGCATCAGTGTCTTTACTTAACTACGTAATGTCTGAATGTTTTAATGATTACACGCATCCATGGTCAATCCATTCAGTGTGTGACGCCTGGATTCGTAACCGGCATAAAATCACAGAGCTTTGAAATCTTCACGTAGTCACTCACGTGACTCCGAAGTAAAATAGTAAGATTAAACGAGAACTTACCAGTTTGAAGTTTGATCTTGATTTAATGAGGAGTTACGATGAGCGATTACGTGCCCACCGGTCCCACCCTCATACTATCAAGGTCATATGGAAGTTCTAGTTTCTTCACAATCTTACTATTCTCAGGTCTTCTTTTTATCTGTGATTTAACACCGCTGCTTTGAAGATTGACGCGCACGCAGACGGACGGCCCTTCTTCAAAGTATCAAAGGTATTTTATTAGTCACATTCACATACACCGAGGTGTAATGAAGTGAAATGCTTTTTGCCATTTTGCAGCACACAAAAAAATAATACAGACATAACACCAATAAGAGTCTTAAACACAAAGAACATCCCCCCACAATGGTTCCCATTATGAGGGAAGGCACAATGTCCAGTCCCCAACCCCAGTTTACCCATAGTCGGGCCATTGAGGCCTCCACAGTTGCCTCTATGGAGGCCCGATGTTCCAGGCCGTTCTTGCCGGGTGATGTTGCTCCGGCGTCGGGAGAGTCCTCCCAGCGGCCTGGGAACCCTGGAACGGCCGCTTCCGTACTGGAGGCCGCGGCTTCCGAAGCCAACAAGGCCGCGCCGGTTGGAGCTCCACAACTGGCGATCTCATCTAGAGATCCCAGGCTCCCGGTGTAAAGTTCAGCGCCGCCGCCCGCAGCTGGCCGCTCCACAGTCCCGCAGCTCCGCGATGTTTTACCCGGCGGTCTCAGCTCACCGGAGCTCCAGCGCGGCGACCCAGGCAAGGCATCGCCCGCTCCACGATAGCGCTCCAGTGCTGTGCCGCAGCCAAAGCCGAGGTTCTGGGAGGTCCACGACAGGAAACGCCGCTCCAGGCCCGCTGGTAGGCCGCGAGGACGGGTCAAAGCTGCAGCCCGGAGAAAAGCTGCCTCTCCGACCAGGTAGGGACCCTGAAAGGTAGTTTCCCCCTCCCCCCCCCACCCCCCACATAAAAAAAGTCTAGACCTCCAAGCAAAACACTTAACTAACTAAAATAAAAATTAAAAAGTTGAAGAGACAGAGAGCTGCTGGCTGGGCAGCCGTACACAGGACAGCGCCCCCTAGGTTCTTCACGTAATCGCTCATCATAACTCATCATAAAATCAAGATCAAACTTCAAACTGGTAAATTCTCATTTAATCTTACTATTGTATCTGCTTTAATCACCTCCACTAGCAGCTCCCTCTATGTCACCACCACATAATGAGTGAAAAAAATTCTAACACAGATTTTCGCTATTTTATCCTGTTTTAGCCTCTCATAGAACAAAAATCTGATTGTTTAACCTGGAGTATTTATGCCAGTTAATCTCTACATCGTCACTCCAAAACGTCCTACGTTCTAGTGAGACCAAACTCAGGTGGCACGGTGGGCCAGCAGCAGAGTTGCTGCCTTACAGCTCCTGAGATCCAGCTCAATCCTGACTATGGGTGGAGTTTATACGTTCTCCCTGTGACCTGCCTCAACCACCTCCTCTGGCAGCTCTTTCCATACACCCATCACCAACTGTGTAAATAGGTTGCCTCTCGGGTTTCTATTAAATCTATTTCACCATTAATCCTATGTCCTTTGTTACTTGAGTTCCCTACTCTGGTTGAAATACTCTATGCATTGTCCCTATCTATTCCTTTCATGGTCTTATACACCACTATAAGATCAATTCTCATCATCCTGCGTTCCAAGGAATAAAGTCTTAGCCTGCTCAACTTTTCCTTATAGCTTTTGACCACCCTATCTGCCTGCATGCTATATATTTGGACTCCTAGATCCATCTGCTCTGCATCACTCCCCAGAGCCCTGCCATTCAGGTCCTGCTCTGGTTAGATTTCCCGAAATCCATCAACCATTTCTCAGCCTAAATACTCAATCGATCAAGATCCTGCTGCAATTTTTGACAACCATCTTCACTATCTACAATACCACCCACTCTAGTGTCATCTGCAAACCTACTAATCATGCCTTTTATGTTCCCATCCAATTCATTGACATAGATAACAAACAGCAATGGGCCCAGCTCCGAACCCGGAGGCACGCCACTAGTCACAGAATTCATGTCCGAAAAACAACCTTCCACCATCACCCTCTGCTTCCTTCCATGAAGCCAATCTTCTAGCCAGTCATCTAGCTCCCCTTGAAACCCGTGTGATCAAACCTACCAGAGCAGCTTACCATGGAGAACCTTGTCGAATGTTTTGCTGAAGTCCATACATACAACTACAAACTCAACAGCCTCATTAATCTGAGGCTGTTGAGTTTGATCCGTCTGAAGAAGGGTTTCGGCCCGAAACGTTGCCTATTTCCTTCGCTCCATAGATGCTGCTGCACCCGTTGAGTTTCTCCAGCTTTTTTGTGTAACCTTCGATTCTCCAGCATCTGCAGTTCCCTCTTAAACAGCCTCATTAATCTTTTTGGTCACGTCTTCAAAAAATGTTGATTTGTGAGACACGATCGCCCACATACAACCCACTCCACCCCATTTTGCAACTCTTCTATGTTCCTCTGTATTAGAATCTTTAGTCAAAGAGTCAGACAGCATTGAAACAGGCCCTTCGGCCCAACGCCCACACGGACCAACATGTCCCATCTACACTTGTCCGACCTACCTGCGTTTGGCCCATTTCCCTCGAAACATGTCCTATCCATGTACCTAATTGTTTCTTAAAGTTTGCAATTGTCCTTGCCTCAAGTACTTCCTCCAGCAACTCGTTTCATAAGCCCACCACCCGTTGTGTAAAAAAGGTAATACCTCAGATTCCTGTTAAATTATTTCCCCTTTATCTTAAACCTTTGTCCACTGGTTCTCGACCCCCCTACACTAGGCAAGAGACTCTGTGCATCTACCTGATCTATTCTTCTCATGATCTTGTACACCTCTTTAAGATCACCCTGCTCTCTGAGGAATAGAGTCCCGGCTGCTCAACCTCTCCCCATAGCTCAGATCCTCAAGTCATGTCAATATCCTCATGAATCTTCTCTGTACCCTTTCCAACTTGACAACATATTTCCTGTAGCCCGTTGCCCAGAACTGAACACAATACTCTAAAAGCCGCCTCACCAACATCTTACATAACTGCAACGTGACTTCACAACTTCTATTATTTCACAACCTTCTTTGCGATCTACATCAATGCCAGGATTACTGGAGCTTTACTCTGAATTGGCTAACTTCTTGTTTAAACACCTCACGACTCTTCAAGCTACTGCAGGCTTTACTCAGGCAGAGAAGTTAATACATCATTGTCTTTTCACAGGATTAATCTTGGTTCAGGCGGGTAAAAGGGAGACCAGAGAAACAATAGTTGAAGCAAAAGGTCATAGAAAAGAAAAGCAAATTTGACTGAAGGAATGAGTTGGAATAATCAAACCGTGAACAGGGATGAGAATCTACAATTGAAACCTTGGTGAAATCTGTGCTTAGCTGGTTTCAGACAACATGTCAAATACAGGATCAATAATACTGACTACGGGTGCTGTCGGTACAGAGTTTTCCCCGTGATCTCCGTGGGTTCTCTCCGGGATCTCTGGTTTCATACCCACATTCCAGAGACGTACAGGCTTGTAGGTTAATTGGATTGGTATGATTGTAAATTGTCTCTAGTGTGTGTAGGACAGCGTAAATGTGGTGGGATCGCTGGTCGGCACGGACTCGGGGGGCCGAAGGGCCTGTTTCCATGCTGTATCTCTAAACTAAACCAAACTAAACACCTGTGTGGATATATGGTCATGGAAGGTGACATTGCTGGGGGAAAAAAAAGTAATGCACAATGATGAGCCTATTTCTGACACCGATACAGAGTCAACCCAGTCATAAATCAGCAGTGGGTCAGCTCGAGAAGTTGAATGCTCCTCAGTTCCAGAATGAAATGCCAGATTGGAGACAGACACACAGTTTAGGAGGACAAACCAACTAACAAGGCCAATTAGCAGGCTGAATCTGTATGTCGAGAGATAACTGTAGGTAACTGTACAATGTCTTGCACACATATTCCAAGAGGGAAAATAGTGTCATGTACAGCCATACAGTATAGTATAGTGTACAGTCATACAGTATAGTGGAGTGTACAGCTGTGTGAACAGGTTATCCTCTCTAAGGGTCACCACTTGCCATGGTGCTCAGGCCTAAGATTCTGAAAGCTAAACCATATGGAGCTCTGCTCATGGCAGGGTCACCCATGGTGGCAGGTCGAAGGGGAAGGTCACTGGCCCAAGAAGAAGTCCTCAACAAGGAGGGAACAAATAAGAAGAGTGGAAACTGTTGGCCGGTTAGTCTGACTTCAGATTTTAGAGTCCACTATAAAGGATGAGGTATGGAGTACTTAGACGTCAGCATGGTTTTGTGAAGGTGAGAACTTGCCTGACCCTGAAACATAGAAACATAGAAAATAGGTGCAGGAGGAGGCCATCGGCTCTTCGGCCAGCACTCTTCGTGATCATGCACTGCCCCTATCAATACATTGCCTGCCTTCTCCCCATCATGGCTGCATAGCCCCTGAGCTCTATCCCACTTAAATCAATAACCCTCCACTGCCCTCTGTGGCAGGGAATTTCATAAATTCACAACTGCCCTCTGCAATTGGAGCCTCGACTCCTTATTCACAAACCACAGTCTGTTCGTATTGGTGTAAAAATGTGAGGTTAGACAAGCACACCTCTTCAACCCTCACCCTGAACACCGGCGTTCCTCAGGGCTGTGTGCTGACTTTCCCTCTTCACCTATGACTGCCACTAGCATGGTACTAACACTCATCAAGTATGCAGATTTACAACGGTGATTGGCCTCTCACTTAACGATCTGGCCTACAGGGAGGAGGTCCAGCACTTAGCAGCCTGACAACAACCTGGCCCTTACTCCAAGAAGACCTCATTGTAGACTTCAGGGTCCAATCCACATTAACCGGAGGTAAACGTTTTCTAGCTTCAGGTTCCTGGGAGTCAACTCTCTGATGACCTCTCTTGACCCAAATACCTCTACTCTTTTTCTTCTTCCTGAGGAGACTGAAGAAGGTCCATCTGTCTCCTCAGATCCTGGTGAACTCTGCACCATCGGAGCATCCTTACCAACTGCAACAGTATGGTATGCAACTCTCTGTCTCCGACCGGAAGGCACTTAAAATTGCCCAACGCATCACAACGCTCCCCTCCATTGAGTCTGTCCACAAAGCAAGCGCTGTCTGCGGAGGGCGCTATTGGGACTGGAAATGGACTGTTACCAGGAGGCCACGATAACAAGGTCAGCATGGCGGCTGTCACTCTACTAAACAACGTACCTCGGTGACTGCCAATCACCCCCCCCCCCCGGACACTTATCACTTATATTTACTTTTTATTTAAATCGTTTTCACGTAATATGAGCTGCATTACCTCGGCTGCGTGCTCAGCCCACTGACCAATGCTGAATAATCTGAATCTGAATCTGAAAATGTGTCAGCCACGATAACAATCAGCATGGGGCACCTCAAGGCTGTGTGCTCAGCCCCCTGCTGTACTCACTCTATACTCATGACTGCGTAGCTGGTCATAGTGCAAGCTCCATCATCAAGTTCGCTGACGACACCACTGGTGTGGGGCATATCACTGATGGGGATGAGTCCGAGTATAGAAGAGAGATCGAGTGACTGTCCATATGGTGCCATCACAATAACCTGGCCCTCAACACCAGCAAAACTAAGGAACTGATTGTGGACTTTGGAAGGAGTAGGATGGGGACCCACAGTTCCGTTTCTATCAATGGGTCGATGGTTGAAAGGGTCAAATTCCTGGGCGTGCACATCTCTGAAGATCTTTCCTGGTCTGAGAAAATCAAGAAAACACATCAGCGCCTCTACTTCCTGAGATGATTACGGAGAGTCGGTTTGTCAAGGAGGGCTCTCTCTAACTTCTACAGTTGCACAGTAGAGAGCTTGCTGACTGGTTGCATCGTGGCTTAGTTCGGCAACGTGAGTGCCCTGGAGAGGACAAGTTGCCCAGTCCATCATCGGCTCTGACCTCCCGTCCATCGAGGGGATCTATCGCAGTCACTGCCTCAAAAAGGCTGGCAGCATCATTAAGGACCCACATCATCCTGGCCACACACTCATCACCCCGTCACCTTCAGGTAGAAGGTACAGAAGCCTGAAGACTGCAACAACTAGGTTCAGGAATAGCTACTGCCCCACAGCCATCAGGTTATTAAACTTGGCTCGGATAAAACTCTGAACATTAATAATCCATTATCTGTTATTTGCACTTGATCAGTTTATTTATTCTTGTGTGCATATATTTATAGAATGGTATATGGACACACTGATCTGTTCTATAGTCATGCCTACTATGTTCTGTTGTACTGAAGCAAAGCAAGAATTTCATTGTCCTATCAGGGACACATGACAATAAACTCTCTTGAATATTGAATCTTGAAATGGCCTCCCCTTTATTCTAAGATTGTGGCCCCTGGTTCTGGACTCGCCCAACATTGGGAACATTTTTACTGCATCTAGCTTGTCCAGTCCTTTTATAATTGTATATGTTTCTATAAGATCTCCCCTCATCCTTCTACACTCCAGTGAATCCAAGCCTAGTCTTTTCAATTTTTCCTCTTATGGTAGTGCCACCATCCCAGGGATCAATCTCGTGAGCCTACGCTGCACTGCCTCAATCACAAGGATGTACTTCCTCAAATTGGGAGACCAAAATGTACACAATACTCCAGGTGTGGTCTCACTGTTGGAATTCTTTGAGAAAGTAAAGAGCAGGATAGACAAAGGAGAGTCAGTAGATGTTGTATATCTAGATTTTCAGAAAGCCTTTGATAAGGTGCTGCACGTGAGGCTGCTAAGGAAGGTGAGAGCCCAAGGGCAGATACTAGCATGGATAGCAGGTTGGCTGGATGGCAGAAGGCAAAGAGTGGCAATAAAGGGACTTTTTCTGGTTGGCTGTCAGTGACTAGCGGAGTTCCGCAGTGGTCGGTGATGGAGCCGCTACTCTGCACGTTGTGTATTAATGACGGATGAGGGGATTGAAAGTTTTGTGGCAAAATATGCAGATAATAAAAAAATAGGTGGAGGAGAGGATAGTGTGGAGAAAGCAGGGACTCTGTAGAAGAAGTTGGACAGTTTGGGAGTGGGCAAAGTTGTGGCAGATGTAATACAGCTTAGCAAAGTGTGGAGTCGAGCAGTTTGGTTGTAGGAATAAAGGTGTAGACTATTTTCTAAATTGGTTGCACTGATCACCAATGTATGAATGATTTCAGATATTTAAAAGAGTCTAGAACAAGCACATGTATAAGAAAGGTTCAGAGAAATACGGGCCAAATGTGGGCAGATGGGACAAGCTTAGAGCGGCATCATGGTTGGCATGGATGGGTATGGGATGAAAGGACTGTTTCTGTGCTGAATGACACTCTATACTGATATAAGGACTCCACCCTCTGATCTCCTAGCCCAGTCAATCCTCATCATCACACAGAGCACACAGCTCCGCACTCATTACATGAGATAGAGCAGGTTGCTGTTGACCTCCAGGGCTTTATAGATACTGCTCCTGCACCACCTTGATAGTTCCAAGGCATTTTACTCCAACAGTTGTCAGCCATTTCAATGGTAAGACAGGAAAACTGTTGATCTAAGCCATGCCAGTCCACCACCTCACTCAGAGGCTGGAGAACCAGCTCTGCTGTGTTGTTGCGTTGACCACAACCCATGGACATGGAGAATGACTGCCTGCTGCATTCAATCTCTTGATCTAGAAACAGAAGTATAGAAATAGGTGCAGTAGTAGGCCATTCGGCCCTTCCAACCAGCACCGCCATTCAATATGATCATGGCTGATCAGCAAAACTCAGTACCCCGTTCCTGTTTTCTCCCCATATCCCTTGATTCCATTAGCCCTAAGAGCTATATCTAACTCTCTCTTGAAAACATCCAGTGAATTAGCCTCCACTGCCTTCTTTGGCAGAGATTTCCACAGATTCACAACTCTCTTTTCTTATCTCAGTCCTAAATGGCCTACCCCTTATTTTTAAATTGTGACCGCTGGTTCTGGTCTCCCCCAACACGAGGAACATTTTTCCTTCATCTAGCCTATCCAATCCCTTAAACATTTTACATGTTTCTCTAAGATCGACCTCTCATCCTTCTAAATTCCAGTGAATATAAGCCCGCTGGCCTCTTCCCATATTCCTCCCACAGTGCTGATGCAACAAGGTCTCTGCAAACATGTTCCAAGAGATAAAACAGTTTCGTGTATAGCTGTGTGAACAAGTTATCTACTCCAAGAGTCACCATGGTAGAGAAGCCTGCGAGTGTTTGAGAGCTAAACCGTCTGGAGCTGTGCTGACACTTGATGAGTCCGCAATTTAGTTTAGTTGAGAGATACAGCTTGGAAACAGGCCATTCGGCTCACTGAATCAGCAGCAAGCAGTGATCACCCGTACGCTCTTACACTAGTTCTATCCTACAGGCTAGGGACAATTTACAGAAGCCAATTAACCTACAAACCTGCACGCCCTTGGAATGTGGGAGGAAACCGGAGCCACCGAAGGAAAACCACACATTCACAATGTAGAAAATTCATACAGACAGCATCCATAGTCAAGATTGAACCCGGGTCTCTGGTGCTGTAAGGCAGCAACTCTACCATTGCCCCACTGTGCCACCATAGCTTGTGGTGAATGATCAAGCTTTTCACCTTGTGTTTTTTAGCAGATTGAACACCATTCAGCCCATTGCCTGGACTGACTATTTTTCCAATTTGCCCAACTCCTCCGTCCTTCACTGACAGTGAAAGAGTTTAATTAAGTAGTAAGTTACAAAATGGATTCTGCTGTAGATTCAGAAGACCTTTCTTCTATTACACTAGTGAGATTTCTGCACAAAAAGCACCAGGTGTCTTGTCCTATAATATAAACACTAGCTAGATTACAGCACAAGAACATGAATGTTTTGTCTTTCTTCTATTACACTAGCGAGATTTCAGCACAATAACACTAGATATTTTGCACTATGATATAAACATAAAGATGTACAGACAACTTGGTTCTTACCCTCTACAGATTATAATGTACAGACAATTAATCAACAAGGTCAAAAAACAAGAGTGCTTGAATCTACAAAAAATAGCTCCTTCAACATAACCATATATGGGCTAACATTTCCTCTATCGGAAGAACCATTCAATCCTCTTTTAAACATATATGGACAAGGCAAGAGGCTGTACAATGCTCTGTAAGATAAAGAATTGCTGAATTGCTGATTATTAGCATATAAATATATCTGATTGAACATTACCTCTGTCTGTGGAGAAAGAGTGACTCTGTAGTCTGTATTTACATACTGTGAGAGCTGTCCTCCCACATCCGCCTGGTGAAATAAAGACGTTACTGTATTACTAACTTTTGTGTTGTTATCTGTTTGAAGCTAATCGAACTTTAACAATAGATCACCACACTCTTCCTTGTTGAGTAAGATCAACGCTGCAATTCAAACTATGAAGGTATTTTTAAAGAAAAGCCGTAACAAATTGTACAAATTGTACCAGCTGCCAGCTTTAATCAATTTTATGGAAGCACAAATTACATTGTTCAAATCGCTAAAAATATTGATAGGTTCCAAATGATATAAAATTCTCATTGAAGAATTTCAACATCAAGTGAATGAAGATGGTGGTTATTAAAAGTGGCTCAAATAACTAGGTGGTCAAAAAGGTTTTTGGCACATTGGCCTTCAGTCAGATTATTGAGTATAGAAGTTAGGAGGTCATGTTGCATTGATACAAGACATTGGTGAGGCTGTATTTAGAGTATTGTGTTCAGTTCTGGCCACCAACTTATAGGAAAAATTTGTCGAATTGGAAAGGGTGCAGAGAAGATTTACGAGGATGTTGCCAGGACTCGAGGGTCTGAGCGAGAGGGAGAGGTCTCGGCTGGGACTCTATTCCTTGGAGCTCCAGAAGTTGAGGTGTGATCTGATGGATGTGTATAAAATAATGAGAGGAATAATTCGAGTAGATGCACAAAGTCTCTTGCCCAGAGTAGCGGAATCAAGAATCAGATTTAAGGTGAAGGGAGAAAGATTTTATAGGAATCTGAGGGGTAACTTTTTCATACAAAAGGTGGTGGGTGTATGGGATGAGCTGCTGGAGGAGATAGTTGAGGCAAGGACTATCACAACATTTAAGAGGCAATTAGACAGGTACATGCCTAATTTACCTAATATCTAATATGCAGCCTGAAGAAGGATCTCGACCCGAAATTACACTCATTTCGTCTCTCCAGAGATGCTGCCTATCCCGCAGAGTTACTCCAGCATTTTGTGTCTAGGTACATGGATCGGATAGGTTTAGAGGGGTATGGGCCAAATACAGGCAAGTGGGACGTGCAGATGGAACATATTGGTTGGTGTGGGCAAGTTGGGCCATATGGCCTGTTTCCACACTGTATCACTCTTTGACTCTATGAGATATCGGAATATTTATCTCATATTCAGCGATCCAACCATTTGCTTTAAGTACCTGGCAGCTTCCCTTTTATATGTGGTTGAATGTCATTTACTACTAATGACATATTGATGAGAAAATGGCATTTCTATTTGATATAGGGGGAGTCTATAGGGCATTAGGTGCCGGTCTGAAGATTCATTTGCATGGGAAATAATGACTGAACATACTGTATCTGAAATTGACATTTCAAAGATCTTCCGTCTCCATCAAAAGGTCAACAAATTGAAATGTCATCTCCTTCCACAGGAACTGACTAGGTCCAGTATCTCATCTTACACTTCATACAATCCTGAGCCATTCTGTTGTTTTGCACCCAAGTTTGCATTTATTGTTGTGCTTATCATGACTATACGTGCACTGTTCACTCTGTGAGATTCATGTAAACCAAGAACTTCATTGTGTAGGGAGGAACTGGGGTTTACAGCGAAGATAGACACAAAATAGTAAGATTTTACTTTGGAGTAACGTGATGACTACGTGAAGAACCCCGCCAGGACGCATGCGTGTCATATCATTTTCACGCTTGCGAAACGACAGGAGGGGTGGAGCGTTCCCCTGCAGTGGTAAGCTTGAAACCGCAACCTGCAGGTAAGTGACTTACTCTGCGGTAGTTTTTTGTCCCCGCGCTGTTTTTACACGGGGGGGGGGGGAAGCTGGACAAAATAGTGTCCACAAATGCTGCGAGTGAAGCTGGCTGGGGAGGACCGCAAAGTTGCGGGAGCCAGCAGCAGCTGAAGGCACAAGCCCCGTAAGTGGGATCAGCTGTGCCGACTTTTGGTCCCGCGCCGGCCAGAACACCACGGCCGGGCAGGAGATTATTCAGAATGGGGCCGTCGACTTTGACAAATCGAAACGGCAGGAGGCGGGGTGGAACGATGTTCCCCGTAGTGACAGTTTAAACCTGGACCTGCAGGTAAGTGAAACTGTGGTCTTTATTCTCCCCATACTGTTTCACAGGTGGGGAAACATGGAGAGCTGTGCAAACAACAGCAGGCGGCACTGGAATCACCCGTAAGGGAACAGCTGTGCCCGACTTCGCTCCCACACTGGGCAGATTAAACACCATGGCTGGGCGGGAGACTATACAGAACGGAGCCGTTGGCTTTGACAAGTCAAAACGGCAGGAGAAGGGGTGGAAGGACGTTCCCCCATAACGGCAGGTTTTAAGCCTGGACCTGCAGGTAAGTGATATTGCGTCTTTATTGTTCCCATACTGTTCTACAGGTGGGGGAAACATGCACAAGACAAAGAAGTCGAACAGAGCTGCAACAAAGACCGCGGAGTTACGGACGCCAGCAGCGGCCGGCGGCACAGGAACCACCCGTAAGGGAACAGCTGTGCCCGACTTCGCCCCCGCACCGGCCAGACTAAACACTGTGTCTGGGCGGGAAGGCAAGAAGAAAACCAAAAGAGTCGTTGACTGATGAGTCCGACTTTGGGTGGCCAGCGACCGTGAGCGCTGGAGCCCGTTGGAGCGGCTTATGGAGCAGAGCTCCAACATGACAGACTCCGGGAGATGGAGTCTAGTCACCGTGGGGATATAAAAAACACCCACAGCAGCACCTTACGTAGGGCTGCACAGTGCTGGGGGGTCAATTCTGGGCTGACCCCAAAGAGGGGTTTTGACGAACAAAACTACAAGTGTGCAGGGGGTGCAGGAAGGCAAAATCTATTGGTCATGGTGTCCAAATACATACAGCTAGACCACGATGGACACCACTGCAAAAATACTTGGGACCAGGAAACTGCGTATCCCTGAATGTTCCAGTCATGGAAATAGCATCTGGAAACATGTCGGAGCAGGACTTAGGAAAGCCCTGGGGCTCATAAAGGCAACAACATTAAGGATCTCCTACAGCCAAAGACAGCACCCTTATGCACCCACCAGCAGAACAAGAGAAGCTGGTGAAAGCTCAAAGGCCGGGCATACAGGACAGCGGTCTTTTAGACCATAGCCCAGACCGGCCTTCTTGGAAGATGCGCAAACCACCAACCCAAAAACAAAACCAGACACCGGCGCGTCAACCTCCACAAAGACCACACAGAAGAAGCAAACTTCCACTGGTAACAATGGAGGTAGGTGGGTCTGGTCCCTTACAAATTATAGGAAGAGTGGATAATACACACATTGGTGGGAGATTACACTATTTTGGATACATGGTGTATATCAACTACAGACACTTATATCCTAAGCAGTATCCAGGGATATACCATTGAATTGTGCAAAAGGGGTAATGGGTAAACCCAACACGATTGGCTGGAATTTGTGTCTTATATCTTTACCAAAAACAAAATAGATGGTAACAGTCGCATCATCATCAAATTGACCAAATTGAATACATTGTACTATATATTCAGTACAAAATGGGAACAGGTAACTGCTAAAGAACTTATTTCTAAAGGCTACTCCATGGCTAGCATCGACCTAAAAGATGCTTACTATTCAGTGCCTACACGGACTGATCACAAACGTTATTTTAAAAAATTCAACTGGATGGGGCAGCTCTGGCAGTATAGAGCTCTATCAAATATATAATCATATGATCATACTAATTGTGGGCATAACTTTGGAGTTGGCCTAACTAGCTGTAACAGCCACCATACAATTGGGTGAAAACTGGGGTTATCATCCAATACAATACAATACAATACAAATTTATTATCATTTGAGCCCCAGTGAGACTCAAACGAAATGTTGTTTCCACAGCCATACAAACAAAGACAGACATACACATAATTAAATTCACACAAACATCCATCACAGTGAAGCCACTGTGATGGAAGGCAAGTCTTTTCTCTCCCCTGTTCTCCGTGTCTCTCCCAATGTCCAAGCCCCAGGCGGGCGATGATGAGTCCCACGGCCATTTTAGGCCGCGCGGGGCGATTTACGGCCCCGCTCCCGGTCTGAAAGTCCAAGGTTGGAACCCCCACGGGCGATGGTGAGTCCCACGGCCATGAAGCCGTGCCGGGTGATGTACTGTCCCGGTCCGGGTTGTTCCAACCCCGTGACACCGGCTGGAGAAGTCGCGTTGTGGGAGCTCCGGGAAGCGGTCTCTCTCTCTCCTCCCAGACCCGCGAGCTCCCGATGTCACAGTCTACCGGACCTGCGGCTGCGTTGCTGGAGCCTCCGAGCCCCAGGAGTCGAGTCGCAGCAGCGAGTCACCGCCGCTCCCCACGCTCCGAGGCCGGCCACCCCCGACGATGGTGAGTCCGCAGATCCGCAGCTCCGCAGCTCCGCAGTCTCCCGAGCCCCCGGGTCGTTCAGGCTGGAGGCCGCTCCACGGTGCTAGGCCCCAACGACAGCCGAGACCCGACAGGGAAAAAGTCGGGTCTCCCGGACAGGGAAGAGATTTAAACAGTTTCCCCCGCCCCCCACATTTACACATTTAAAAATACTATTAAAAAACACCAAACACTACATTTAACTAGACAAAAAATAAAAAAAAGACAGACAGGCTGTAGGGGCCGCTGCAACGGGTGAGTCGCGCCGCCAACCGCCGCCGACATCCATCCAGTTAAATCTAAACTAACGCCTACCAACATAATGGATTATTTGGGGTTCACTATTGACAGCTCACATGTTGGTGACTTTACCAAAGGACAAGGCTACAGTCTTAACTGAGGCCTGCAACAACCCCACTGACATCAGTGAACCGTCTATCAGATTGGTAGCAAGTATAATTGGCATATAGTGTCTGCCTTTCCAGCCACACAATTTGGACCTTTGTATTACCAAAAATCTACAAAGGGCAAAAATACAAACACTCAAAGTTAATACTGGTCATTTCGACAGACCAATAAGCCACCAATCAAAGCTTATGGAATTAAAATGGTGGAGGGATCACATTCGGCATTGTTCCAACCCTATCATTATCAGCAAACCCTTAGTGGTGCTACAAACTGATGCCAGTGCGCTTGGTTGGGGTACTACCAATTTCCATCTCCATCTGTGGAGGTAGATGAAAGGCAGAGGAGGCATCATTATCACAGACACTGGGCATAAACTACCTGGAAATGTGGGGTGCGTTCTATGGCCTAAAGTCATACTGCTCTGGGATAAATCACCAGCATGTTAGACTACAGAGTGACAATCTGACTAATACAATTTGGTAATGGTGTATCCAGAGAAATATTGGAATATCAGCTACTTACCTACCAGGTAACCCAAAATCAGTGACAGACATCAGGTCACGCAAATTCAATAAAATAAGACTTAATCACCAGTTACCAAAATGTGTTTCTTGGGAACCAGACCCTGGGACAGCAGGGACAGATGCTTTTCACTGCATTGAGGGGGCAATTGTTTATCTATACATTCTCTCCTTTTCTGCACCATTAGTCGGGTATTACGAAAAATACAACAAGACTCAGCGTCTGTTAATTGGTAGTGCCGATTGGCCTACTTAACCATGGTTCCCTGTGATATTCGACATGGGTTTTAACCATGTATCACCATCCTGAAACAACCAGATTATTGGTTCATCCCGTAACAGGGGAACCCATCCATGTCAAATACAACAGACCTATCAATTTGTAGAGTCTAAAGAAACCTCTACTACAACTGGGACTGGCGGACCGGACATTGAACATTATCTCAGCGGGCCACGGACAGTCCACCAAAAAACTATACCTGGTATACATCAGGAAATGGGAGATATATTGTCACAGAAACAACATCACCTACAGTTCGATGAACATAACGCCTGTTCTGGAATTCCTGGCAGGCCTCCATTATGATGAGGGGCTCAGTTACAGTGCCATTAACTGCACCAGAAGTGCCCTTTCAACATATCTATGGCGAGGATCAGAGCGTCATGCTGTTGGGACTCGCCCCTGGTAACCAAACTTATGAGGGGAATTTTTAATATCAATCCCCCAAGAACCAGGTATTCTCTAAAATGGGATATGAGTATTGCCCTAACGTTGCTAAGGAATTGGTCTCCAGCAACAGCTCTGTCCCTGCAAAGACTGACGCACAAAACAGTCATGCTGATGGCTTTGGTCACGGTACTAAGGGTACAGTCGTACATAAGTTAAGGCTGGACTATATGACTTCTTCAACAGGAATATAACGTTTCATATTACGAATTAGTCAAACAGAACAGACCGGTATCATCAGGCCTCAAAATAGAATTTAGGGATTACCCTACAGATATCGTCTCTGTATAATAAGACAATTATTGTTATATATGGAGAACACCAAAAACATCTGAGGCTATGAGATGGCACTACTAATCAGCCACAAACAACCCACAAAAAAGTGTTGGTTCAAACTATTTCCAGATGGCTGAAACAGGTTTTAACAACAGCTGGGGTGGATAATAACATATTTAAATCTTATTCCACCAGGGCTGCAGCTACAACAGCAGCTATAGAGTTGGATGTACCAATGAACCAAATCCCCGAGACAGCAGGATGGATCAGGGGAAAATGTTCCAACTATTCTACCACAAACCAGTAGTTAAACTGGAACTTTGCAGAGTCAATTTTAAGTTCTGTAATATAATTTCACCCCATAAATGGGGGCTATAATTTGTTGTTAACAATTTATCATGGATTTCAATGTTGGATTCATGCCTAAACATGTTAACACAGTTCTTCCCACAGTCAATTAAGGCAGATGTGATGCATGGACTCGTTTCCACGGCATGAAATCACACAGCTTTGAAATCTTCACGTAGTCACTCACGTGACTCCGAAGTCAAATAGTAAGATTAAACGAGAACTTACCAGTTCGAAGTTTGATCGTTATTTTATGAGGAGTACGTTGAGGGAATATGTGCCCTCCGCTCCCACCCTTGATCATATACTCAACTGGTATTTTCTTCTCTAATCTTACTATGTTCAGTCATTACAGTTATCTGTGATTTCACACCGCTGCTTTGAAGAATGACATGCATGCGTCCTGGCGGGGTTCTTCACGTATTCCCTCAACGTACTCCTCATAAAATAACGATCAAACTTCGAACTGGTAAGTTCTCGTTTAATCTTACTATTAAACGAGAACTTACCAGTTTGAAGTTTGATCTTTATTTTATGAGGAGTTATGATGAGGGACCACGTGAAGAAGACCCCGGATGTCCGCATGCGCGTCAATCTTCAAAGCAGCAGTGTGAAATCACAGATAACAGGAATTGAAGTAACATAGTAAGATGAGAGAAGACTAGAACTACCAGATGACCTTTATGAGGGTTGGGAGCGAAGGGCACGTAATCCCTCATCGTAACTTCTCATAAAATAAAGATCAAACTTCAAACTGGTAAGTTCTCATTTAATCTTACTATTTTACTTCGGAGTCACGTGAGTGACTATGTGAAGATTTCAAAGCTCTGTGATTTTATGTCGTGAGAAACGAGTCTACACAACCACAACTGCTTCATTGACAAATGAGGAAACATTCATATTGCATACAGTCATGACGTAGATTTAAAACATGCTGATGCTGTTAAATGAAGTAATCATAATAGTCTCACCTCTCATCCGGATGGAAACTATAACTAGAACATAAAATAGAGTTGACAAATACCCCTGGTCTGGCATTGGGTTATTATAAAATGTTTGGAAATTCGTTCGTTTGACCATGCTGCAGCCATTAGGATGTGGTCCAGTGGAACGTAAATAACCCTTGCTGCTGATGTTGTATCAGCCCTGGTGGAGTGAGAGCTGGAAATCAGTATCTACTCCTGCATAAATCAAACTCCGTTTTATTACCTGGAAATGTTGTGAACAGATACATTCTTATAAAGTTTTTTGTAACTAACAAGCATTGCTAGTTCAGAGCCTCGAAGGCTCTTGGTGACATTGACGTATTGTTGTAGATGTGTGCCCTCACATAACCAAAGGTCCCTGAGTATGCCTTGAACTATTTTGAGACCTGACACCCCTTCTGCTCTGCTGAAGTAAATTATAAACACAAATATTATATATTATTTACAGATGTAATCATCCTGTCCCGTCGCAATTATGTAGCGACTGAACCTGTTGTGCATAACCAGCGCCAGGAGGATATCTACCTTATGAGATCCAGCCATAGCTAAGGATGTAGCTGGAGCCCCCTGGTGAAATAGTGTTCACACAATGTCAACATCCCATACTGCATTGTACTTGTCCTGAGAGAACTTGTGTTAAAGATATCCTTTACAAACTCGATATCCGGGGTGAACCCGACAGAGTGGGGCTCGTTTGCTGCAGCAAATACGATGGGAAGCCCGTTGGCACAGTTAATGGCCCTATAACTCAATTATTGGCAAAAGTCAATTTAAAATGATCTCCAAGACGCCAGTAATCTGTACCGTTTTAAATGTAACAAACGTTTCCCATCTCATGAAGAAGAAATGTGCTGCTTTTTTGGTGCTATCCCAGCACTCTGAAATGAACACAAACAATGATAGGTGTGGCAACCCCAGCCGTAGGGCAGTTTATTCAGAATCTGTAGAACATAGGTTTTATCATGCAATGGCTGATTTCCCGATTCACAGGCTGAACCAGCAAGGTTTACGTTTAGAATAACTGTTTAATGTTGTATTATTATTCCCGACAAATCGGGAATCAAAGCTGCATAGGCCAATCAGACAGTAGGAAAACCTAAAGCGGGATCTTGATGACTTTATTTGAAGACCCGACTGATGAGGCAAAATGGAGGAAGACATAAAAGACCATTTCATAGCAAAAGGATTTGAGTATAGGAGCAGGGAGGTTTTACTGCAGTTGTACAGGGTCTTGGTGAGACCACACCTGGAGTATTGCGTACAGTTTTGGTCTCCTAATCTGAGGAATTACATTCTTGCCATAGAGGGAGTACAGAGAAGGTTCACCAGTCTGATTCCTGGGATGTCAGGACTTTCATATGAAGAAAGACTGGATAGACTCGGTTTGTACTCGCTAGAATTTAGAAGATTGAGGGGAGGTCTTATAGAAACTTACAAATTCTTAAGGGGTTGGATAGGCTAGATGCAGGAAGATTATTCCCGATGTTGGGGAAGTCCAGAACAAGGGGTCACAGTTTAAGGATAAGGGGGAAAACTTTTAGGACCGAGATGAGGAAAACATTTTTCACACAGAGAGTAGTGAATCTCTGGAATTCTCTGCCACAGAAGGTTGTTGAGGCCAGTTCATTGGCTGTATTTAAGAGGTAGTTGGATGTGGCCCTTGTGGCTAAAGGGATCAGGGGGTATGGAGAGAAGGCAGGTACAGGATACTGAGTTGGATGATCAGCCATGATCATATTGAATGGCGGTGCTGGCTCGACAGGCTGAATGGCCTACTCCTGCACCTATTTTCTATGTTTCTAGTCTTCCTCATTGTAGCGAGAATGTATCTTTCGCCACTGTTATGCCACATATTTTTGCAACCTGTGAATAAGCATGAAAACAACATATCGATATTCGGTTTTCCATTGAACCAGAATTTCATAAATACTGTGTGATCCAACACCCATTCTATGTTGTCATTGATCTGTACTTGATGATACTCCAGTGGCAAATGAGATTAGGTAAACTATTACTGGATACTTTTACTTGATTGCACCCATGTGACTAACATATGCCACCATCATAGTGTATCAACCTGAAGTTGAGCATGCAGATTATGCATAATTGCTCAATCACTCTTTAACCCATATAATGCATGCAGGGTCTATAGATAGTTGATACGAATAACTGAAGAATTGGTAACTCATGCAAATCTCCACCTCCAAACTAGAGATGGCATTTGCAATTTCCCATATTAGGGCCATTAGCATCATTTTGCAATATAACTGAAATATTTACTGACCAAACTACTGGAGCAATGCTGAATACTGTTTTGTCCATCATTGTGACTTTGGTAGCTTCAGCTGGTAATAGCATAGGTGTGTTAACAATGACCTACATGGCACTTTAGAATTTGCCATTTAGCATGATGTCAGTTCTTCCACTTGCACACCTGAATCATAGCTATTATATTGCCAATTAGTCTTAATGAATAGAAGGCTGCTTTATAACAACAAGGCTGTTACAGGTTTCTATTAACTCCAATCTGTTGCCCAGGGTGGAGTCATAGGCCAATAAATAGCTAAAGGTACATCCCAATGACCAACAAGTCTATTTGGTAAAACTTAATTTTTTACTGGATAGAGGAGCCCAATTTCTCAAATATAGTTTGAGACTGAAACAGTGGATTTTAGCAAAATACAGCGTTAAAATATCACCCAGACAAGACATAACAAGTGTTTTTAACTCTGAGTAGTCCGCTTTGAATGCTTTATTGTCATCATACTGTTATTATTGCTTCATCATAGCAATTGCCTCCTCCAAATATCTCGGATGATCCCTGTAAATGGGAACTCCCTATGAAATCAGTTGTTAATCAGCCCTCTTTCATAATGAACAGGCCACGCATGCCATAATTTCGTGCTAGCCCGATTTCCGAGTCTGTTTTGCAAGACAATCCTGGCCATAATACTGAGCTTATCTGATAATTCTGACCTGTCTTAAAAGACAACTCCGGCCATAATTCTGAGCCTGTCTCGAATGCAATCATGGCCAAAACACTGACCCTGCCTCGAAACACAATTCTGGCCCAATTCCAACCTGCTTGGAATGCTAGTATTGTCCAGTTTTACACGGTTAGATGCCTCTAAGTAGATGAAAATGTCTTGATCATTTGTGTATTGTACTACCAAGTGTAAATCTTACCAACTTGTAAGTGGTCCCTTAGTTGTAGAGTAGAACTGGTAGAGTGCGTGCAACCTCTGGCCGGCTTTCATGCTGCCACCAGCTTCAGTGGACCGCTTACTGCCGATGACCATGTGGGGTGCGTTGTTGCCGAAACTATGAAGCTTTGCTTGTCGTTGGCCTAATTGGTCCAACAGCTTGTGCTTCGTCCTGCAGGTTTTGCCTGTTGAATAGGTCTTACCTGAATAAAAGATTCGGCGGCTGGCTCTAATGTCCCCCTGAAAGCGGTGTTCACTGCATTGTGGTGGGATGGCAAACCTTGCTGCCAGGAATGGTACCTCTGACACGTGCCCTTCATCCCTTGGGGTATGCTCCACGGCTATACCCTCAGCCTCGGCGTCAGATTTACACTGACCCGGCATGCTCTCCTCCTCCAAGAGGGAGACATTAAGCAGCCCTGTTACAAGTCGCTGCTGGCGTGGCCTCTCCAATAGGCCGACGCTGGCATAGACTCGGTGTCAGACTAATACTGACCCGGTGGCTTCCATGCCTTGGGGTATGCTTCTCTGCAATACCTTCAACCTCAGGGTCAGAAAAAAACTGCCCTGGTAAGCTCATCTCCTCCATGAGGGAAAACGACCATACATTAAGCAGCCCTGTTACAAGGTGCTGCTGGCGCGGCCTCTCCCATAGGCTGGCGCTGCCATAGTCTCGGCATCAACATTAACCAGCACTGTCCAAGGCGCTGCTGGCACGGGCTCTCCTATAGGCCTGTACTGCCAGAGACTGAGCATCAACATTAAGCAGCCTTGTTCAAGGCGCTGCTGGCACGGGCTCTCCCATAGACCAGGCGCTGCCACAGATTTGGCATGAACATGGAGCAGCCCTGACCAATGCGGCTGGCATGGGCTCTCCCATAGCCCCGGCATTGCCACAGACTCAGCAGCCACATGAAGTAGCTCTGTCCAAGGCACTGCTGGCGCGGGCTCTCCCAAAGCCCCACGCTGACACAACTCCTGCTAGTGTATCTTGATGGAGCATCCTCTCCATTAGGAGCTCCATCCTGGCCAACCTCCAAATGTTTATACATTACCGGCAGGAAACCTCCCGGCACCCGGACTTACCGTTCTGGTTGGTTTTACCCCATATCCTGGGGACCACTGCAGTCTGGGCGCCGCATTGCTGCTGGATTTCCCCTCCCCGGGCACCATCTTGTCAGTGACTAGGATTGCGAACCCGACATTCGCCAGACACCCGCGTCCGCGGTTGGGCCCGGGTTTCCCCACAGCCCATAACTGGTTTCCCTCGTTGGACAGGAAACAAGAGGTTCCTGCAAAAAATCAAAAGCAGGTAAGAAATACAAACTTACCTGAAGTTTAAACTTACCGCTGGCAGGAGCGACGTGCCTGCTAGTCTCGTGCTTCGCCATGCGAGCGTCGTAATGACGCGCATGCGGACGACCGGGGTCTTCTTCACATAATCACTCACGTGACTCCGAAGTAAAATACTACAGTAACGCAGCAGTCTGAAGAAGGGTCTCGGCCTGAAACGTCACACATTCCTTCTTTCCGGAGATGCTGTCAGTCCCGCTGGAGTTACTCCAGCTCTTTGTGTCTATCTTCACGAACTTTATTGTCATGTATGACAATAAACAAACCGGATCTAAAGAGCATCTTTTGGAATTTGGCCTTGAAATCTACACCTTTGAGATTTCTGCACCATTTAATTCAGTAACCAGAAAATACACACAGATTAAAAAGATTAAAAAGCTGCAACAACTTCAACATTTTATGTGTATGAAGGAACTGCAGACGCTGGTTTACACCGAAGATAGACACAAAATGCTGGAGTAACTGAGCAGGACAGGCGGCATCTCTGGATAGAAGGAATGGGTGACGTTTTTGGGTCGAGACTCTGATGAAGGATCTCGACCCAATACGTCACCCGTTCCTTTTCTCCAGCGTTACTGCCTGACCCACTGAGTTTTATTCGTCAACACTTTCAACATTTTATTCGTTCGACTCTGTCAATGTCACCTGCTTTTCCTGTGTGCCGTTATCCCATCATTTCACGTTCCACTATATCTCAGACTTCTCTGTCCTTCCATCACAGTTCCCCTAATCCAGCCTTCCCCTGTCTGATGCTGGTTTAAATCGAAGGTAGACGCAAAATGCTGGAGTAACTCAGTGGGACAGGCAGCATCTCTGGAGAGAAGGAATGGATGACACTTCGGGTCGAGACCCTTCTTCAGACTGAATATTACATTGATGGATAATTATCAAAACCTTGACAAAATATGTCCTCTGGACCTCAATTCCCCTACACTGGGTAAGAGACTCTGTGCATTGTGAGGTGACTTTCATTTAGTGAATTGCCTCAAATCCAAACCCTTGCTTGGCACATGCAATGTTAATACTTAGGCACTGGTTTCTGATGAAGGGTTCTGATACTTAACGTCATGCATCCTTTTTCTCCAGAGATGCTGCCTGACCCGCTGAGTTACTCCAGCTCTTCGTGTCTGTCTTTGACACCACATTGTTGAATTGGACTCGCTTCTCACTATATGCTCCCGTTACAAACGTGAATGAAAAGTACCTGTTTTTCAAACAACTGATCTATCATGAACATCCATTTAAAATCCTCAAAGTCTGTTTTTTAGCAGTTAATTCCTTAATCTCTTCATCATAATATTCATAATATGCCACAGAACTGCCTGCCAAATATTCATACAATCTAAATCATATCATGACATTTTTAGTGAATATATTGTATCTCATTCTTTTTTAGATTTGTCAGTGTCATATTCCATGGATGTTTTGCATTTTTTAAGCTTTTATTTTACCCTTTAAGACCTCAATGCCCACTCAGTTAAGTATGTATCATCTGATCTTGACAAAATCTATCTCTATATTTTATGAATGTTAAAACTAAAGATGAAACAGTCCAATTGCTTTAAAAGGTAGCATTCCTTGGGCAACCATCAATAACTGATTTGTGAAAATAAAAAAAAGGCTTTCAATTAAATAGCACCAATCACAACCTGATGAAGCCCAAATTGCTTTACAGCCAATAAAGTACTCTCTGAAGTGTAGTCACTGTTATAATAAAGCAACCACAGCAAATAATTTTCGCACAGCGAGATTCCAGTTTCGGCAATGTGTTAATGACCAGATAATCTGTTTTATTGATGGTGCTGGAGGGATAAACGTTGGCCTGGTTACAAATGCAATGTTCACAGTGAGTGCAACGAGAAAGTGGGAGAGAATGAATATTTGTAAATGATAAAAAAATATCGATTCATGCTCATGGTTGTGGTTACAAGGAGTCAATGCATTCTGACGTTGCTTGGTTATGAATCTGTGGAATTCATTGCACACAGAAGGCTGGGGAGGCCAAGTCAATGGAAATTTTGAAGCCAGAGATAGGTAGATTCTTGATTAGTACAGGGGTCAGGGGTTACAGGTTGAAGGCAGGAGAATGGGGTTGAGAGGGAAAGATCAATCAGCCATGATTGAATGGGAGAGTAGACTTGATGGGCCCAATGGCTTAATTCTGCTTATTGGACAATTACTCTGCCAGGAAGGTAATGTCTGTCCGTTTAGTAATGAGGCTCAACTAAATTTATTTAGAAATGTCACATGTACTTTCAAACGAGGATGTTTATTTCAACCATTATGGAAAAAATAGTTGCACAACTTATATCAGTTAGTAATTCCTGATCGTCAGATGTAAAAATCACTGGAGTAAATTAAAGGTAGATAAAAAGTTTAAGAAGGAACTGCAGATGCCAGAAAATTGAAGGTAGACAAAAATGCTGGAGAAACTCAGAGGGTGAGGCAGTATCTATGGAGCGAAGGGAATAGGCGATGTTTCGGGTCGAGGTCCTTCTTCAGACTGATGTGAAGGTGGGGGGGGGGGGGGGGGGGACGGGAAGAAGAAAGGAAGAGGTGAGGAGGGAGAGCTGGGAAGAGAAGGGGAAAGAACGAGAAAGCAGGGACTGTCTGAAATTGGAGAAGTCAATGTCCATACTGCTATGGTGTAAACTACCCAAGGGAAATATGAGGTGCTGCTCCTCCAATTTCTGGTAGGCCTCACTCTGGCCATGTAGGAGGTCCAGGACAGAAAGGTCGGATTTGGAATGGGAGGGGGAGTTGAACTGCTGTGCTACCAGGAGATCAGGTTGGTTATTGCCAACCGAGCTAAGGTGTTGAGCGAAGTGATCGCCAAGCCTGCACTTGGTCTCACCGATGTACAGCAGCTGACACCTAGAGCAGCAAATGCATTAGAGGAGGTTGGAGGAGGTGTAGTTGAACCTCTACTGAATCTGGAAAGACTGCTTGGGTCCTTGAATGGAGTCAAGGGGGGTGGTAAAGCGACAAGTGTAGCATTTCCTGCGGTTGCAAGGGAAAGTGCCCGGAGAGGGGGTGCTTTGGATGGGAAGAGACAAATTGACCAGGGAGTTACAGAGTGAGCAGTCTCTGCGGAAAGCAGACAGGGGAGGAGATGGGAAGATGTGGCCAGTGGTGCGAGCCCGTTGGAGGTGGCAAAAATGTCGGAGGATTATTTATTGTATGTGACGGCTGGTAGGGTGGAAGGTGAGGACAAGGGGGACTCTGCTCTTGTTACGAGTGGGGGGATGGGGGGTGAGAGCAGAGTTACGGGGTATAGAAGAGACCCTGGTGAGAGGCTCATCTATAGTAGGAGAGGAACCCCCGTTCCCTGATGAATGAGGACATCTCCGATGCCCTGGTTTGAACTCCCCATCGTGGGTGCAGATGCGGCGTAGACGGAGGAATTGGGGGTAGGGGATAGAGTCCTTACAGGAAGCAGGGTGGGAAGAAGTGTAGTCCAGATAGCCATGGGAGGCAATGGGTTTATAATGGTTGTCGGTCAGGAGTCTATCACCTGCGATGGAGATAGTGAAGTCTAGAAACGGTAGGGAGATGTCGGAAATGGTCCAGCTGTATTTGAGTGCCAGATGGAAGTCAGTGGTGAAATGGATGAAGTCAGTGAGTTCTCTATGGGCGCAGGAGGTACCACCAATGCAGTCGTGAATGTAGCGGAGGTAGAGTTCAGGGATAGGGGCCTGTGTAAATTAAAGAGTGGGTGACAAATAGCAGTTGAAATTCATCTAGGGCTGGTAGAGATGCTGCCGTACAACGCCAGGGACCCAGGCTCAATCCTGACCATTGGTGCCTGTCTGTGCTGAGTTTGCATGTTCTCCCTGTGACTGCATGGGTTTCCTCAGGGTGCTCCAGTTTCCTCCCACATCCTAAAGTCGTGCGGGTTTGTTGATTAATTGGCCTCTGTAAATTACCCCTAGCGTGCAGAGAGTGGAAGAGTATGTGAGATAGAATAGAATACAATACAATAGAATTTATTTGCCACACAACCAGGGTCGGTGGAATTTGGGTTGTCAGCAGCGGTACAGTAATAAAGAACATGCAACTACAATAAAAATGTAACACAAACATCCACCACAGCATTCATCACTGTGGTGGAAGGCACAGAACTTGGCCAGTGCTCCTCCATTTCCCCCCGTGGTCGGGACCTCCACCTTCCGCAGCCGTTGCTGCGGGCGTCCAGATGGTAAGGGACAAAGTCAAAGTCAAGGTAAGTCCAGGATCGGCTCTTCCCCACCGGAGACCGCGGCTTCAGGTTGGTGTAGGCCGCGGGCCGGCGGTCGAAAATTTAAGATTCCCACCGCGCCGCAGCCAGAAGCACCGCAGACCGCAGGACCGGTGGTCGAAGCTCCCCTCCAGGGGTGATGGTAAGTCCATGCCGCACCTGCGGTAGAAGTTGGCCGCGGGCCGGCCGTGATGGCTTCTTCTTCTCCCGGGTCCCCCACGAGGGATCCCGGGCTGCGGACGCTGCGCCATCTGGAGCTCTGCAGACCCGGTGGCAGCTTCAGGCTGCCGGCTGCCGCGGGCCAGCGAAACGAAGCGCTCCCCTCCAGCGAGCCCCAGCGAGAACTCGCCCGCTCCAAGCCGAGAGTCCACGCTGCGCCCGCCGGTGAAGCCCCCGGGCGCGTCTCCGGAAAAAGCCGCGCCGATCCTCGTTGTTAGGCCACGGGGGATGTGACCTGGAAAAAGTCGCCTCTCCATGGAGGAGGCGACCAAAGCAGTTTCCCCCTTACCCCCCCACACTGCCTCCCCCACACAAGACACACAAAGGAACATTAAAACAAACTTTAAAACATACTAAAAATTGAAAAGACTAACGCGCTGCTGACAGGCGCAGCCGCTGCAGCGCCCCCTCTGCTCCAGTTGATAACATGGAACTAGTGTGAACGGGTGATCGATGGTCGGCGTGGACTCAGTGGGTCAAAGAGCCTGTTTCCATGCTGTTTCTTCGAAAAGTTAAACTAAACAACAGATGAAATTCAAATGCTGAAAGGGGCAAATCATAACAACCGATAGAACATATCTTGGACGGCTGTAACGGCTTTAAGGGACACTGGTCAAAATCTGACACAGGACCACATACGAGGATATTATAAGAATATTAGAAGTGTCATAATGAACATATTAATGGAACAAGAAAGAGAAAAAGGAAAGCAGTGGGTCGGAATGTCATCCCTCATAATCACATCTAACACAAGACATGGACGAACAGTGATAAGGCCAATTAGATGGTCTATTATTTGACAGTTCCAATCTTTTTGTGAATTTTGACAACATTTATAAAGGTTGCTCAGTGAACCATACAGGGTTTAGCAGTCACATTTTGGTTCTATTGAGCTGTTTCACTTTCGGTTATGCATGCTGACTACATCGTGGCATTATATACTGCCACAATATTACCATGTCTCAGGCAGATGTGGGTGGTGAAGCAAAAAGACACAGCCTTCTCTGCCAAGGCTCTACCAAGGCTCGGCCAAGGGATACCTCCAGAAGCTGCAGGAGATTCTTTTGCTTGATCCCCATTTGATGACGAAGGAGACCTTACATTTGAGTTAAAATTGGTTAAGGTCAGGGCCGGATTTACATATAAGCTAGACAAGCTTAAGCTTAGGGCCTCGAGATCTAGGGGGGCCTACTCACCTCGCTGCCTCACCAGACCTGTCGAACCTCGCCACCCGACTGACAATCCGCCCACCGGGACCTCCTACTCTTTGCCCGCAAGTGAAATAGCTTAGGGCCTCTCTTCATCTAAATCCAGCCCTGATTAAGGTCACGGTGGCGCAGCAATAGAGTTGATAACTTACATTGCGAGAGATCTGGGTTCGATCCTGAAGGAGCTGTCCCACTGCGGCAAACTATTCCGGGAGTTCAGACGAGTTTTCCCTCGACTCATACTCGCAACATGGTTGACACGAGCTCCTAGGAGGACTTTATAACTCTCCTTCATGCTCGAGAGTAGTCCCCGTGTACTCGAGGCCTCAGCTAGGTCGCGCCGTATTTTTCAACATGCTAAAAAATGCCCGCGAGTGAAAAAAGGTCGCCATGGAAAAAATCTATACTTTTTTTACTCCTAGGTTTAATCGAAGTAGGTCGTAGTAGGTCGGCATGTTAGTCGTAGGTAATCATGGGTAGTCGAAGGGAATCGAAGATAGTCGAAGGTAGTCGTAGATAGCCTTCAACATAGTCGAAGGGACGTCAATGGGATGTCGAAGGAGATCGAAGGAGGTCGCCTTCACTCTCCACTATTCGGTGTCCAATGTTCCCGAAGCTAGTCGAAGCTAGTCATAGCAGGTCGAAGCTGGTCTTCAACATAGTCGAAGGAGGTCTTCAACATGACATTTTTTCAAACTCTCCTAAACTCTTCTAAACTCACAAATTAGGTCGCCCCTTGACTATGAGTGCTGTCTTGTTCGGAGTTTGTACATTCTCCCCCTGAATGTGTGGGTTTTCTCCAGGTGCTAGTTTCCTCCCACACCCCAAAAACAGAGAGCTTTATAGGTTAATTGGCTTCAGTAAAAATTGTACATTGTCCCTAGTGTGTCGGATAGTGCTGGTGTACAGGGATCACCGGTCAGAATGGAACAGTGGGCCGAAGGGCCTGTTTCCAAGCTGTATCTCTAACTAAACTCAACTAAACTAACCTGCAGATTTGCCATAGCTCTTTACATAAAGAGTTTGTATTTGTACAAGTCATTTCAAAGACTATTCATGAAGGCGCAGGCTCATTGATCGGGGCCTTGAGTATAAGAGCCAGGAAGTTGTGCTGCAGCTCTATAAATGTTTTGCTAGGCAACATTTGAAGTATTGCATGCAGTTCTGGTCACCCTATTTACATAGAAACATAGAAACATAGAAACATAGACATAGAAAATAGGTGCAGGAGTAGGCCATTCAGCCCTTCGAGCCTGCACCGCCATTCAATATGATCATGGCTGATCATCCAACTCAGTATCCCGTACCTCCCTTCTCTCCATACCCTCTGATCCCCTTGGCCACAAGGGCCACATCTAACTCCCTCTTAAATATAGCCAATGAACTGGCCTCAACTACCCTCTGTGGCAGAGAGTTCCAGAGATTCACCACTCTCTGTGTGAAAAAAGTTATCCTCGTCTCGGTTTTACAGGATTTCCCCCTTATATATTACAGAGGATGTCTTGGCCAGGGTTCAGAAAAGGTTTATGAGAATGCCGTTTAGAGTCTGGATTATCTACAAGAAGAAGTTGAACAAACTTGGATTGTTTTCTTTGAAAGGAGAGACCTTGTAGAAGTATATAGAATTATGAGTGGCATTGATAGGATAAACAGGTTGGAAATGTCAAAGACTAGAGGGGGTAACTTTGAGGTGAGAGGGGAAATGTTTGGACGAGACATGAGGGCTACGATTTTATTCAGAGGGGGGTGTAATCTTGGAACGTGCTGCCAGAGATGGTGGTGTTGATGGAAGATACAATAGTGGTATTTGAGAAGCTTTTATTTAGGCACATAGATATTCAGAGAATGGAGTGATATGTATCATGTGCAGGCAAATGAGATGAGTTTACTTTCGGGCACCATGTTCGGCGCAGGCATTGTGGGCCGAATAGCTTGCTCCTGTGCTGTACTTTTCTACAGATGGACGTAAAAAGCTGGAGTAACTCAGCGGGTCAGACGGCACCTCTGGAGAAAAGGAATAGCAGACCTTTTGGGTCGAGACCTTTCTTCAGACTGAGATTCAGGGAAAAGGGAAGCAACAGGTATAGTCCGTGATATAGAGATATGTAGAATCAATGAATGAAAGATATTGAAAAAGGTCACAGAGAGGGTGCAGTGAGAGATAATGTTGCAGAACCCTCGTCAGAGAGAGGGGGAGAGCTTCTTCAATGTAGGCATACCTTGATAAGATTTTACAGTTGAACATTGAGAATGACCCTAAACATCACCTACTTCTTTTCTTCAGAGATGTTGTCTGACCCATTGAGTTACTCCAGCTTTTTGCGCCTATCTTCTGTAATTTTCTTTGTTATAATTTGGAGCTGTAAGGAATGCACCCAGCCAATTTCATAGATATCAAGATACAGTACAACTGAATGTGAATGCCTGAACCATTTGTTTTAATAAGTGACATTGAGCGAGAGATCAGTACCAGGCGGGAGAACAAGGACTTCAAACTTTTCATGGGACCATTTCTATTGAGGTAGCTAACAGGGGATTTTTTTTGGCACCTCACCTACATCACAATACTTCTGGCACTGTAGCAATGGCACATTGGCACATTGGTAGAGTTGCTGCCTAACTGTCCCAGAGATCCAGGTTTGATTCTGACCTCGGGTGCTGTATGTGTGGAGTTTATACGTTCTCCCCATGACCTGTGTGGGTTTTCGTTGAGGTCTTCGGTTTCCTCTCACACTCCAAAGACGTACAGGTGTGTAAGCTCGGTAAATTGTTCCTAGTTTGTGTGGGATAGTGTTAGTGTATAGGACTGAAGAGGTCCTTCTGCAGTTGCACAGGGCCCTGGTGAGATGACACTTGGAGTATTGTGTGCAGTTTTGGTCTCCATTTGAGGAAGGACATCTTGATTTTGAGGCTGTGCAGCGTAGGTGCATGAGGTTAATTCCCGGGATGGTGGGACTGTCATATGAGGAAAGATTGGAAAGACTGGGCTTGTATTCGCTGGAATTTAGAAGAATGAGAGGGCATCTTATAGAAACGTATAAAAGGACTGGACAAGCTAGATACAGGAAAAATGTCCCCAATGTTTGGGGAGTCCAGAACCAGGGGCCACAGTCTAAGAATAAAGGGGAGGCCATTTAAAACTGAGATGAGAAAAAACTTTTTCACCCAGACAGTTGTGAATTTGTGGAATTCTCTGCCACAGAGGCAGTTGAGGCCAATTCACTGGATGCATTTAAAAGAGAGTTGGATAGAGCTCCAGGGGCTAGCGGAATCAAGGGATGTGGGGAGGCAGGCACGGGTTACTGATTTTGGATGATCAGCCATGATCACAATGAATGGCGGTGCAGGCTCAAAGGGCCAAATGGCCTCCTCTTGCACCTATTTTCTATGTTTCTATGTTTCCACGTGCAGGGATTGCTGGTCGGTGTGGACTCGGTGGGCTGAAGGGCCTGTTTCCACGCTGTATGTCTAAGCTAAACCAAACTAAACTAAATTCCTCAGAACTATCCAGTAGATCAGTCTAATTTTTAGGTTCACTAAGTGTGAGGAATCTTCCAACTCAAAGATGAGATTCCTATGATACAACTAATACCTTACAATAACACCTGCTATATCATCAATACATTGGGATCAATTGGTAATTTAAGCAAATGCAGGCTGCAATTGCAATCACTCTGACTGGTATCATTCTAATTGCAAATATAAATGTGTGTTACCCTTAGAGTCCAGAGTTACTATTCAACAGGCGGAATGCAATTTCTCAAAGTTTACAATCAATAATAAACCAAGTCATCCATTTGAGGTTTAGATGGAACGCTTAAGTAAATAAATTAGCAAACTAATAAAGACTTTTTGACTTTTCTTAATCTGGCTAACCTACTTTCTAACTGCAGAAATACTTTAATTCGGGAGTAATGCACTTTAGAAAGGGAAACAGTCCCTGAAAATAACTAAGGTCAAACATAGCGAATACTATTTTTGAGATATTTTTAGTATAAGCCTGGGGATGTGCCAACTGTCTAAATGGCGACAAATAATGTGATATGAGTCTACCACCTTTGGAAATGCTGCTGTTGTTTTCCCTTGTTTAATGTATATTAACGCTTCTATTTACTAGTAATCTATTTAGGATTATTATTTGGTACACTTCCAATGATTACTCTGCAATCACTAAATATGATGCAGAGTCTCTTGCCCAGAGTAGGTGAATCGAGGAGCAGAGGATATAGGTTTAAGGCGAATGGGAAAATATTTAATAGGAACTTGAGGGGTAACCTTTTCACACAAAGGGTGTAAGAAAACAAGCTGTTAGAGGAAGTAGTAGAGGCAGGGACTATCCCAACATTTAAAGAAGCAGTTTGACAGGTACATGGATAGGACAGGTTTGGATGGATATGGACCAAACGCTGGCAGGTGGGACGAGTGTAGATGAGACATGTTGGCCGGTTGAAGCATGTTGGGCTGAAGGGTCTGTTTCCACATTATGACTCTATGACTCCATATGCAGCAGCTGCAATGTATATAAAGAGCATGATGATGAATTCACCAACTCTCTGCACCCAGGATGGGGATAATGAGGAGGAATGCAGGGTACATATTTTCCCTCAGTTTTCTACTCCAGGCAAACGCCCCTTTTTGACAACAGTTCCCATTAGCAGGGTTATGTCCACGCCTGGGGCTACAAGAGAGGGACTACGCACTGTCCACAGGGGATTGTGGAATGCATCCTCAATATAGATTGCATTATAGTCATTTGAAAATTGAGTGTCTTAGATAGTTTTGTGATTTTGTATTATGGCGGTGGGTGTGTTACCATGGTTTTGGTTTGTAAATATTGTTTTGTATTGTAATTGAATAAATTATTTTTGATATATAAGAAAAAAGAAAACAATTTCCCTAATGTCTACTATGTCTACATCATTAACACTACCCAACATATCATCCATTAGCAGAAAGAGATGTTGGTGCCCATACTACAGGACATTGTCCAGGTCCCCATAAAGTAAGTATGCCCAGGAAGGAACGTGGAGGAAAGAACTGCAGATGCTGGTCTGACTCAAAGGTAGACACAAAATGCTGGAGTAACTCTGGAGTGGGTAATGTTTCGGATCGAGACCATTCTGCATTCTGAAAAAGGGTTTCGACCCAAGACGTCACCCATTCCTTCTCTCCAGAGATGCTGCTTGTCCCGCTTAACCCAGCATTTTGTGTCTACCATGTCTAGGAAGGAGCTGCAGATGTTGGTTTATGCCGAAGATGGACACAAAGTGCTGGAGTAACTCAACGGGGTCAGTCAGCATTTCTGGAGAAAAGGAACAGGTGACGAATCGGGTCGGAACCCAATCCGGGTCAGAACCCAACCCAAAATGTCACCTTCCTTTACTCAAGGGATGCTGCCTGAACCGCTGTGTTACACCAGCATTTTGTGTCCATCTTCCCACAAAATAAACTGCCAATGTTTTGGAAAGTTTAGAGAATACTGTAAGGGATGATTGCAAGGATGCAAGTTGTTTAGTTTAGTTTAGTTTATTATTGTCACATGAAAACGTTATTCACATTATTCCCTTTATTATGCATCTTTACATTGTGGACGGTTCAATTGTTTTCATGTATTGTCTTTCTGCTGACTGGTTAGCACACTACAAAAGCTTTTCTCTGTACAGGTGAAAATAAACTAAACTGAAACTCAAACTTTGCATGCTGGATTGCATGCTGTTCAGAGTTGGTAGCAAATAGCAGTTTAAAATTATGAATAAACTTTACACATAGCCAATCAAGTACATATTACAACAGCATTACGGTGGTAAAGCCAAGTTTATGGATTGAGAAAGAAATACTTGCATTTATATTGCATATTTTATTACCTTGTCACAAAGCACTTTGTGGTCGGTGAAGTACTTTTGAAGTGAATTCTCACTGGCAATGGGGGAAATGAAGGTACCAGTTTGTGCATCACCAACAGGAATGTGATCATAACCAGTTAAATCTATTTTTGTGTTGTGGATTGAGGAATGAACATTTTCAAGGCATCAGGGAGAACCTTGGTAGCCTATCCCCACCATAACTCAAATGCTAAGGTTTATTTATAATGTGTCCAAGCCACAATCAGCATCTAACAAAGTATCAACACACTTGAGAGTGTTTGAGGTATCTGGGTTCTCTTTTCAAAATGTCATCCTGGGATATGTTACCTCCACCTTACATGGTTTGAGGAGCAGCCCCACACCAACATCAACATCTCATCTGTGAAACAACGCCACTGACTATTTCACACTCCTTCACTGTAACACCAAGTGGGGTGGGAAGACGACCTATTTTTTATATCCCCCCCTGGATCTTATAGATACATATGAAACATATAAAATTCTTAACGGATTGGACAGTCTAGATGCAGGAAAAATGTTCCTGATGTCGGGAGAGTCCAGAACCAAGAGTCACAGTTTAAGAATAAGGGGTCGGCCATTTAGATGAGGAAAAACCTTTTCACCCAGAGAGTTGTGAAGCTGAGGAATTCTCTGCCACAGAAGGCAGTGGAGGGCATTTCACTGGATGTATGCAAGTGACTTGGATATGATTCTTAGGGTTAATGGAATCAAGGGATATGGGGAGAAAGCAGGATCAGGATACTGACTCTGGATGATATGCCATGATCATATTGAATGGCGGTGCTGGCTCAAGTGGCTGAATGGCCTACACCTGCACCTAATTTCTAAGTTTCTATATTTCTACCCACACCACAATCAGTCTGAAGAATGGTCCTGACCATTCCCTCCACAGATGCTGCTTGACCCACTGAGTTCCTGCAACACTTTGTGTTTTGCTCAAGATTCCAGCATCTACAGTCCATTGTGACATATTCAGTAATGTGCTGGAGTATTCAGTTTAGTTTAGTTTAGTTTAGAGATATGACGCAGAAGGAGGCCCTTCGGCCCATCGATTCGACTTCGACCAGCGATCCCCGCGCATTAACACTATCCTACACACTAGATACAATTTACATTTATAGCAAGCCAATTAATTCACAAACCTGTACATCTTTGGAGTGTGGAAGAAAACCGAAAATGCCGGAGAAAACCCACGTGGTCACAGGGAGAACATGCAAACTCCGTGCAGACAGCATCCACAGTCAGGATCGAATCCGGGTCCCTGGAGCTGTAAGGCAGCAACTATTAGATTGGAATTCAAGCCTTAAGAGTGTGGGGATCGCTGGTCGGGGCGGGCCCGGTGGGCCGAAGGGCCTATTTCTGCGCTCTATCTCTAAACTAAACTAAACTAAACTAAATAACTAGGCATTATATGTTCTATCTGCCTGGTATCTAGGTATGGTAGACCTGAGCAGTTTGAATAACATGCATAACAAAGTTTTTCGCTGTATCTCAGTACACATGATAAAAGAAGCCTAAACCTAAACCTAAAAACACTCAGGATCATACTACACACTGAGGCCATGTATGTCTTATAGAAACTAACTTGGTCAATGGTTGATACCTAACCATTTTGCCAACTACTTTAAAATATGCAAAATTTAAATCTGGCAGACAGGACCTTTTTCCCACTGGTGTGTTAGGTTTGTGACCAAGCCTTATAAGGCCCTGGGATGTGCCGCAGAGCCCAACTGACGGAGCCTGCGGACCAAGGCCCGGTGGGCCGCCGCCTGCTGGGAAGCTGCCGAGTTCAGTCCCAAAGACCGGAGAATCGAGGAGGACGAAGACTCTGGTGATGACGGATGCGATGAGTGGGCCGGTAGGAGAGAGACCAGGGTATCGCCTCCAGCGCCTTCAAGGTCTGCTGCAGCAACCCAGGCCAGGACCTAAAGGCAACCGGGCGAGGAGAGGGATGTCAGTTGGTGGGCTGAGCTGGACCAGGGCGATGGGGCTTACCTGGGCCTTACCTGGATGGGGGCACTCCTGCACATCCAGCATGTGGTCTGGACTTTGGACTTTTTCTTCTGTAAATGGCATCAAAAACGGCCACTTGTGATTGTGTGACCTATGCAAAAAAAGAATTTCACTGTGCTGTGCACACATGGCAGTAAAGAACTATTGAACGATTGATCTATTAGCAGCCTATCCCTACCATAACTCAAACGCTAATGTTTATTTTTAATGTATCCAAGCTGCACTCAGCATCTAAGAACGTATCAAAACACATGAGAGAGTTTAATGTCTTTTGATATCTCTTTTTCTGCACTTCACAATTCCTTTGCCTAGTGTCAGGCTCAATAGGAACGTAAGAACACATTAAATCGCCATCTGTTTACGAGCCTTCTGCAGTCAATGACGTAGCTGTGAGAAACACATTTCAACTCTAATTTCAATGGGTCTATTTCACCCCTGTGGCAGAGAATAATTACTTGGCCCAAGACCAGGTGGCATTTGCAAGTAAATAAAAAGGTTATTTATGGCCTGTGCTAATTTGAACATCTCACAGAAAACGACCAGGGAAAATAAAAAGCATGTGAACCCATCAGACGGCACAATGACAAGAATATGCCACTCCTGTTGGACATAATTACGTGGTTTTTATGGTCTTCTTGTTCGATAATTTGAAACTACAGGTTTATTTTCACTTCAATGCACTTCCAATTTGCAAACCCATTTGCTTCATTTTTGTCTAATTCATAAGTGTCACTTTAGTAAGATAGATGGAGATAACTTTTTGACATTAGCAATGTTACAACACAGCCCTCATACACCCCAACAACATCACAAGGACATCTGTTCTGTAGTGCCGGGTCCCTGTGGAATAATTGAAATGCAGCAATTTTTTCACTCCTGATGTTACACTTCTGAGGAAAAGTTTCAATGCAGCTGTCAAAACCCATAGCTTGTGACTTTTGCATTCGTAATCAGTGCTCACCCCTGCAAAAATAAACAACTTTAGACTTTAGAGATACAGCGTGGAAACATGCCCTTCAGCCCACCGATTCCACGCCGACCAACGATCACCCAGTACACTAACACTATCGTACACACGAGGAACAATTTACAATTCAACCCAAGCGAATTAACCTACAAACCTGTACATCTTTGGAGTGTGGGATGAAACCAGAGCACCCGGAGAAAACCCACACGGTCGCGGGGAGAACGTACAAACTCCATATAGACAGCACCTATAGTCAGGATGGAACCCGGGTCCCTGGTGCTGTAAGGGATCAATTAAACCTCTGCGCCACCATGCCGCCCCCTAGCTTTCAACAGCACAGTCAGCTCAGAACAGGAAAGGATAAGTCTCAGATTATTGTGACTGAAGAGGAAAGGTATGGACAATGAGTTCTAATTTGAGCCATTGGTGTATGTACACCACCTTCACCTCTGGGAGAGAATATTATCAGAGGGTTATAGGTGACAGCATGGACTCTGTGGGCCAATCGGCCTGTTTCAATGCTATATCTTTCAAATAAAAACAACGGCTGAAATATGCATCTATGCAGTTTGTACAGTATATTCTCCCTGTGACCACGTTGCTTTCCTTTTTGACACTCTGGCTTCCTCCTACATCTTAAAGACAGCTTTAGGTTTGGCATCAATGCACTGTTAGTGAGATTATACTTGTGATTCATGAGTAAGAATGATAGGTTCTATCTGTTGAATCAGGCCCGATGAAAAAATATTCTCAGCCTTGTGCAAAGCACTGTGGCCTGCTAGTTGCTACAAATATATCTTAGTTTAGTTTAGTTTGGAGAAACAACGCAGAAACAGGCCCTTCAGCATACCAAGTCCACACCGAACAGTCAACCTCGCACTTTAACACTATCCTGCACTAGGGACAATTTTTGCTTTTACACCAAGCCAATTAACCTATGAACTTGTACGTCTTTGGAGTGTGGGAGGAAAGCAGAGATCGCAGAGAAAACCCACGCAGGTCACGGGGAGAACATACAAACTCCATACTGGCAAACACCCACAGTCCAGATCGAACCCTTGTCTCTGGCGCTGTAAGCACTGTAAGGCAGCAACTCTACTGCTGCTCCACTTATGAAAACTAACCTGATCTATGAGCATCTTAACAAAAATAACATAGTATGTGGTTGATCCCTTATCATTTTGCCAACTATTTTAAATCTCCAATTGCAGACAGTTTCTAATTTTCCCTAATTGGATGTTTGTGGAAATAATACCAGACTAAGAAGAAGATTGTATTTGGTAAATTTGTTTAATTAAACATTAGATTATTTAACCAGATATTTTCATGGGACATTACACTTTAGGATTACCTGGGTTTATTTCTTGAATGGTTTGTAAAACACTGAAAGAGTCAAACACTCAAACCTTTTCAGATATAATGTTCGCACTCACTGAAGAACTTAAAACATTGAACATTGTTTCTCTAAGAATGATACATGGATATGCAGGGAATGCAGGGATATAGAAACATAGAACATAGGTGCAAGAGTAGGCCATTCGGCCCTTCGAGCCTGCACCGCCATTCAATATGATCATGGCTGATCATCCAACTCAGTATCCCATCCCTGCCTTCTCTCCTTACCCCTGATCCCTTTAGCCACCAGGGCCACATCTAACTCCCTCTTAAATATAGCCTATGAACTGGCCTCAACTACCTTCTGTGGCAGATAATTCCACAGATTCACCACTCTCTGTGTAAAAAATGATGTTCTCATCTCGGTCCTAAAAGACTTCCCTCTTATCCTTAAACTGTGACCCCTAGCTCTGGACTTCCCCAACATCGGGAATAATCTTCCTGCATCTAGCCTATCCAACCCTTTAAGAATTTTGTACGTTTCTATAAGATCCCCCCGCAATCTTCTGAATTCTAGCGTGTACAAGCAGAGTCTATCCAGTCTTTCTTCATATGAAAGTCCTGCCATCCCAGGAATCAGCCTTGTGAACCTTCTCTGTACTCCTTCTATGGCAAGAATGTCTTTCCTCAGATTAGGATATCAAAACTGTACACAATACTCCAGGTGTGGTCTCACCAAGTCCCTGTACAACTGCAGTAGCACCTCCCTGCTCCTATACTCAAATCCTTTTGCTATGAAGGCTAACATACCATTTGCTTTCTTCACTGCCTGCTGCACCTGCATTCCTACTTTCAATGACTGATGTACCATGACACCCAGGTCTCGTTGCATCTCCCCTTTTCCTAATCAGCCACCATTCAGATAATAGTCTACTTTCCTGTTTTTGCCATCAAAGTGGATAACCTCACATTCATCCACATTATACTGCATTTGCCCACTCACCCAACCTATCCAAGTCACCTTACAGCCTCCTAGCATCCTCCTCACAGCTAACACTGCCCCCCAGCTTCGTGTCATCCGCA
The DNA here is from genome assembly GCF_028641065.1 of Leucoraja erinaceus. Taxonomy (NCBI): domain Eukaryota; kingdom Metazoa; phylum Chordata; class Chondrichthyes; order Rajiformes; family Rajidae; genus Leucoraja; species Leucoraja erinaceus. The sequence goes on along the minus strand of NC_073402.1, from coordinate 4,910,757 downwards.
AACTTGGAGATGTTGCATTCAATTCCCTCATCCAGATCATTAATATATATTGTAAATAGCTGGGGTCCCAGCACTGAGCCTTGCGGAACACCACTAGTCACTGCCTGCCATTGTGAAAAGGACCCGTTTACTCCTACTCTTTGCTTCTTGTCTACCAGCCAGTTCTCTATCCACATCAATACTGAACCCCCAATACCATGTGCTTTAAGTTTGTATATCTCTTATGTGGGACCTTGTCGAAAGCCTTAATAAAATCCAGATATAACACATCCACTGGTTCTCCCCTATCCACTCTACTAGTTACATCCTCGAAAAATTCTATAAGATTCGTCAGACATGATTTACCTTTCATAAATCCATGCTGACTTTGTCCAATGAATTCACCACTTTCCAAATGCGCTGCTATCCCATCTTTAATAACTGACTCCAGAATTTTCCCCACCACCGATGTTAGACTAGCTGGTCTGTAATTCCCCATTTTCTCTCTCCCTCCCTTTTTAAAAAGTGGGGTTACATTAGCTACCCTCCAGTCCTCAGGAACTACTCCAGAATCTAAAGAGTTTTGAAAAATTGTCACTAATGCATCCACTATTTCTGCGGCTACTTCCTTAAGTACTCTGGGATGCAACTTATCTGGCCCTGGGGATTTATCGGCCTTTAATCCATTCAATTTACCTAACACCCCTTCTCGGCTAACCTGGATTTCACTCAGTTCCTCCATCTCATTTAACCCCCGGGCCCTTGCTATTTCAGGCAGATTATTTATGTCTTCCTTAGTGAAGACAGAACCAAAGTAGTTATTCAATTGGTCTGCCATGTCCTTGTTCCCCATGATCAATTCGCCTGTTTGTGACTGCAAGGGACCTACATTTGTTTTAACTAATCTTTTCCTCTTCACATATCTATAAAAACTTTTGCAGTCAGTTTTTTTGTTCCCTGCCAGTTTTCTTTCATAATCTATTTTCACTTTCCTAATTAAGCCTTTTGTCCTCCTCTGCTGGACTCTGAATTTCTCCCAGTCCTCTGGTAGACTGCTTGTTCTGGCTAATTTGTACGTTTCATCTCTTGTTTTGATACTATCCCTGATTTCCCTTGTTATCCACGGATGCACTACATTCCCTTATTTATTCTTTTGCCAAACTGGGATGAACACTTGTTGTAGTTCATCCATGCAGTTTTTAAATGCCTTCCATTGCATATCCACCGTCAACCCGTTAAGAATCATTTGCCAGTCTATCTTGGCCAATTCACGTCTCATACCCTCATATAGATCACTAGCATGCAGAGGAGAATAGTTTAACTTGGCATCAATGTTCAGCACAGACATTGTGGGCTGAAGGGCCTGCAATTATGCTGTACTGTTCTATGTTCTATGTTTTACTTTTAGCACAGCGGAAGCTGTGGATATGGAGAGAATGTTTCCACTTGTGGGAGAGTCTAAGGTTAGAGGTCATAGCCTCAGAATTAAAAGATGTTCTTTTAAGAAGGAGATGAGGAGAAATTTGTTTAGTCAGATGGTGGAGAATCTGTGGAATTCTTTGCCGCAAAAGGCTGTGGAGGCCAAGCCAGAAGATATTTTAAAGGCAGAGATAGATAGATTCTTGATTAGTACAGGTATCAGAGGTAATGGGAAGAAGGCAGGAGAATGGGGTTAAGAGGGAGAAATATGGGCCTGTCCCACTTAGGCGACTTTTTAGGCGAGCGCAGGAGACTCTTTGCTCGCCACATGGTTGCCACATGTTAGCTGATGGCCTCTGGTAAGTCTCCTTCATGGTTGCGATGAGTTACTGCATTCTGGGAACTAGTCCCGGCCTCAGTATGGTCGCCGCAAATATGTTTGGGCGCCAACATATTGAATATTTTTCTGCGACCAAAAATTGGTCGCCATGGAGAAAATCGATAATCCTGTAGTCACAGGTGCAGTTGCAGTGGGGTTGCCATGTAGTTATGGGTAGTCAAGGTAGTCATAGATAGTTTTAGTTAATCGCCTTTGCTAACCGGTCATTTTCATTGGCTCATTGGGGAAAAAAAAACGTAAGCACGAGTTTTCAGAACCAAGGATAACCGACTGGTAATGTTAAATGTCCGCCGAGATTCATAGTTGTGTATCTCTGGCTTATTGCTGTCTGGCTTCTTAAAAGTTGGCTCCACACCTCCACTCCTTCTCCCCCCCTCTCCTCCATCTCCCCTTTTTTGAAGGACTTACCGTACACTGTGCTAGCCATCTTAATTACAGCGCCAACCTTCCTGTTCATTGCAGTGTGTGTGTGTAACACCTTGGCTTTGTACCGTGTGAATTTCAGACAGCGCTCCCCCACTTGCCCTGGCCCCCGTCTTTGCGATGTGTTTGTGTGTGTGTGTGTGTGTTCCACTCTGACAGTCGCCGTTCCAGTTCCCGGTTTTTCAGGCGACTGCCAGCAACTTGAGGGTCGCTGGCAGTCCGCTGAAAAATCGCCTAAATGGGACAGGCCCAATAGATCAGCCATGGTTCAATGGCGGAGTAGACAATTGGCCAAATTGCTTAATTCTACTACTATTCCTTATGACCTTATGAAGTTACAATAAAAGGGAAAATTTAGAATAATAGATGCCGAAAATATGAAATATAAATGTTAAATGCTGGAAATGCTCAACAATTCACAACATTTCTGGGACGAGGAACTGTGTTAACGCTTCTTCAGAACTATAATAGAAAGGTCCTTGTTCAAATCAGGCTGAGATAACGTTACCTGTAGCATGTGCATCAGATCGCACTCAATATAGGTCACACTTAAATGGAAAGACATCTGGGACACTGAGAAATAAAAGTCGTGCATGATAAATTATACAAGAGAGTCATGATTTTTAACCTGGGATATTACAAAGTCTGTAAGAATACAGCACAGACAGATGCTTGCACACTTGAAATAGAACAGTTCAGTTTGGTTTATTGTAACGTGTACTGAGGTACAGTGAAAAACCTTTATTGCGTGCTGACCAGTCAGCTGAAAGACAATACATGATCACATTCGAGCCGTTTACAGTGCACAGATGCATGATAAGGGAATAACGTTTAGTGCAAGGTAAAGCCAGTAAAGTCCGATGAGAGATAGTCCAAGGTGTTACCAATGCAGTAAATAGTAGTTCATGACTGCTTGCTGGTTGTGGTTGCCCAACGCATCACCGGTTCCTCGCTCCCATCCATTGAGTCTGTCCAAAGCAAGCGCTGTCTGCGGAGGACGCTCAGTATCGCCAAGGACTGCTCTCACCCCAACCATGGACTGTTTACCCTCCTACCATCCAGGAGACACTACAGGTCTCTCCGTTGCCGGACCAGCAGGTCTAGGAACAGCTTCTTTCCGGCGGCTGTCACTCTACTCAACAACGTACCTCGATGACTGCCAATCACCACCACCCCCCGGACACTTATTAATATTTATTCAAATCGTTTGCTATGTCGCTCTTCAAGGGAGATGCTAAATGCATTTCGTTGTCTCTGTACTGTACACTGACAATGACAATTAAAATTGAATCTGAATCTGAATCTGAATCTGAGGATGGGTTCAGTTGCCTGATAACATCTGGGAAGAAACTGTCCCTGAATCTGGAGGTGTGCGGTTTCACACTTTTGTACCTTTCGCCCGATGGGAAAGGGGCGAAGAGGCAGGGGCCAAACTGCGACTGGTCCTCAATTATGTTGCTGGCCTTGCCGAGGCAGCGTGAGATATAAATGGAGTCAATGGAAGTTGGTTGGTGTGATGGTCTAGGCTGTGTTCATAATCCCCGGCAATTTCTCATATTTTCCTTGGGCAGCTTACAGCCCAGTGGTATAGATATTGACCAGATTAAGTGGGACTCATTGGGTCCCATGTTCACATGGGAGGGCTGGTCCCCCAATGTAATATTCCACCTCCCCACCGATTCCAATATTGGTGGCTAGTGGGGAGGGGGGGGGGTGGGGTTCTGGAGCACTAGTATGGGTGTTGTGGGCCAAAGGGACTGGTTTCCAGAGGGCTAGTATGGACATTGTGGGCAGAATGGATTATTGGGATGGCAGATCAGTCACTCAGGCCCGGTGGGCTGGCAGCCCAGTCATTGTGGGCTGAAATTAGTGGTTTCAGGCAGGCCCAACAACTGATTTCATTTCATTTTCATTTCCATTTCCATTTCTAGCACAGGGCAGGCCAGACAACTCATTTCATTTCATTTCCATTTCCATTTTGCATTGCTGTTTCAAGCACATCGCAGGCCAAACAATTCATGGCATTGTCATTTCATTTCCATTTTGCATTGCAGTCACAAGCACAGGGCAGGCCAAACAACTCATTGCATTGTCATTAAGGGCTAACAAATCATTTATGCGTGTACATTGCAGACTCACAATTCAGTTGATTCACAGCTTAGAATCACAGTTGTGGCCTCTCCCTCACGATCTTCCAGAGTGACTGACTGACGTCCAGGCATCCAGGGTTTTATAGTCCTGCCCCCCCCCCCCCACCCCCTCCCCCCCAGAAGGGGCGTTACCTTCATCATGGTGATTGGCAGGCGAGAGGACCAATCAGCTGATCTCAAGATCGTTTAAACACTCATAACTTTTTATTTTTCATCGGTTGGAAAAACCCTTAGGGCTGCCTCAGCGGAGGAGGACTGTGAGTTAGATGACCACAAAATCATAGCGATATATGGTAGCGTTTTTTCGAAAATCAATGTACAGCGCAGACAGGAAGTGGTCAAGATGAGACTTTGAGTTATATAGATTTCTCTCACTTCAGGTTGCCCCGGCATTCCTTCTCTCTCTATCCCTCCCCACCCAAGTCACAACAGCTTCTCATATTCGCCCTACAAACAGCTTTCAATGGCCTTTATCATCATTACGTTTTTGCATATCTTTCATGCATTGTTCTTTATCTCTCCACATCACCACCTGTATCTCTCGTTTCCCTTATCCCTAACTAGTCTGAAGAAGGGTCTTGACCCGAAACGTCACCCGTTCCTTCTCTGCAGAGATGCTGCCTGTCCCACTGAGGTACATTTGTGTCTATCTTCATCTAAACCAGCATCTACAGTTCCTTCTTACACATTTCTACCCTTCTATACTCTTTGCTGGCTTTGCAGGCCATTGTTGCCTTGATTTGTCCTTTTGCATATCTTTCATTCATTTGTTCCATGTACCTTTTCAAAATATTTGTTTCCCCATCCCCTGACTCTCAGCCTGAAGGAGGGTCTTGACCCGAAATGTCACCTATTCCATTCCTCCAGGGATGCTGCCTGACCTGCTGAGTTACTCCAGCTTTTTGTGTCTATCCAGGGAACAGGTTTAGTTTAGTTTACTTTACTTTAGAGATACATCATGGATCCATGGCCCTTTGGCCCATTACATCCACACTGACCTTCAATCACCCGGCATACTGGTTCTAACTTATCTTACTTTCTCAACATGAAAGTTGGTATAAATTTCCCTGAATCAATTGAGATTCCTTATATAAATCCAACTGCTCTCCATATTTTATGTTTTAATATTCATTTTTAATGAATTGATCTTCCATGTGTTTTTCATTTTCTGACATGAGAAGCATTTAGATACATTCATCGGACCTGAAGTTTTGTTAAAAGGTATAGATGTTTTCAGGTAACCTCTTGAGGGAATACCTTGAACCAATTCAGCAACCTTCTTTTTTGTTGAGAAATGTAGCACGGAAACAGAGTCCACGTCGGCCATCAACGACCCATTCACACTAGTTCTATGTTATCCCACTTTCACATCCCCTCTCTACACACTAGGGGCAACTCTACAGAAGCCAACTGGCTTAGAAACCGGCACGTCTGTGGGATGTGGGAGGAAACCGGAGCACCCGGAGGAAACCCATGTAGTCACAGGGAGAAGGTGCAAACTCCACACATAGATGGCACTGAGATGAGGATCGAATCCGGGTCTCTGGCACTGTGAGGCGGCAGCTCTACCAGCTGCACCACTGTGACATCCTATTCCCCTTTCTCTCGGCAGTGCCCAACTCCTTATTCTCACTGCAGGGGAATTCTATTCCTCATGTTGAGAACGGCTCCAGGCACTCTCTCTCTCTCACTATAATTACAGGCTTCATTCCCCTCATTAATGACAATCATTTCCTAATTACAGCGTGACAGTTCAGTAATGATAAATAATGACTTAGAAGGCTGCCAAATGTATCTCCCGAGTTTTTCAGGGAGCTGGACATCACTTATCAGGAAAGGCAACACTGAAATAATAAATGTTATATTCTGAGGGAGATGTTACAAATGTTATTGTCTGGACTTGGAAGAATACTGCATGTCAGTGTTTCTCTATCTGTAAACTCCCAGCAGATTAGAAGACTTCCTATAGTCTCCAGAACATTAGTAACCATATTGTTCAGTTTCATCTGAGATACTTGCCCATATTGTGAATGAGCTTGAATAAATAAATAACTTGACTACAAGGTTATGTCTAAAATGATGGGGGGTTTATTAATGTAGATTATGGAGAACAGGTACTCATTGTTTAGAGAATCCATAAACAGGTGGCAGAATGAGTTTAGAGTCATAGAGTCATACAGCATGGAAACAGGCCCAGCCATTCAACTTGCCCACATTGACCAATATGTCCCATCTGCATTAGTTCTACCTGCCTGCATTTGGCCCATAACCCTCCAAATCTATCTTATCCATGTACCTGCCCAAATGTCTCTTGAACATTATGCTAGCACCTGCCTCAACTACTGGCAGCTCATTCCATACACCCACCACTGTGTAAAAAATGTACCCCCTCAAGTTCCTATTAAATCTTTCACCCCCTCACTTTACAACACTATGACTCCATGGTGGTCTGACCTGCTGAGTATTTCCAGTGTTTGCTGTTTACATATTGCTCATTGTGCTGGATTTACTATACTTGGAATGTAATTTGTAAAACCATTGCTGGTCACACGCTTACACAGATGTGGAGTAAAGCTCCTTTACCTAGAAGCTGATCCTGGGTTAGTAATCAGAACTGCTTTACCTGCTGCTGTCAGCTCTTTGCTTTCTGCCTCCAAAAATCATTGCATTGAGTTCACTGGATGATTTGCTGTGACTGAGTACAGCAATCTGACACTGCTGCACAACATGATTGCTTTAAACTCTGAATTCCACCTGAACAAAATGTGCTTTTACTCTTACAAACCAGCCTCCAACCCAGCGGTATGAATATTGAGTTCTCTAACTTTGTAACCCTTGCATCTCCTCTCTCTCAGCCTCGCTCCCACATCTGCTGTACTAGCTCAACGTAGTCTTGTTGAGTCTCATTGTCTGTAACTCGTTTTCACCTATCCCACAGTTAACAATAGCCTGCTTCCTTTACTTATTTGCACATCTCTCTACATCACTGTCTATATCTCTCATTTCCCTTTCCCAGACTCTTGGTCAGAAGAAGGTTCTTGACCCTAAACGTCACCTATTCCTTTTCACCAGATATGCTGCCTGACCTGCTGAGTTACTCCAGCATTTTGTGTCTGTCGTGCTTTAATCTTCAATGGGTTTCCGGTTTCTCACTCATTCTCTTGGTCTACTTTAGTTTAGTTTAATTTAGAGATGCAGCCTGGAAACAGACCCTTCGGTCCACCGAGTCCATGCTGACCAATGATCGCCCGTACACTAGTGTAGGAAAGAACTGCAAATGCTGGTTTAAATTGAAGGTAGACGTACATTGCTGGAGTAACTCAGCAGGACAGGCAGCATCTCTGGGGAGAAGGAATGGGCGACGTTTTGTGTCGCACACTTGTTCTATCCTACACACTGGAGGTAATTTACAGAAGCCAATTAACCTACAAACCTGCACGTCTTTTAGAGCGTGGAAGGAAACCAGAATCACCTGGAGAAAACCCATACGGGGGAAATGTGCAAACTCCTTAGAGACAGCGCCCGTAGTCAAGATTTAACCTGGGTCTCTTGTGATATAAGGCAGCAACTCTACAAGTAGTTTTAAAAACATATATTTACATTTTTGTTGTTTATTATGGAGTTGACAGAACTATGTGTCTTGTGCTGCTGCAAGTAAGAATTTTATAGTACCATTTCAGGACATATGACAATAAAACACTCTTCATTCACTGTTGACTGATGAACCAGGGTCTCCGATGCTGTAAGGCAGCAGCTCGACCAGCTACCAGCTGCAGCAGCACAGTGGCGCAGTGGTAGAGTTGCTGCCTTACAGAGCCTGTGACCCAGGTTCAATCCTGACTACGGGTGCTGTCTGTGCGGAGTTTGTACGTTCTCTCCGTGATCGCGTGGGTTTTCCCACACAGCAAAAGATGGACCATTTTGTAGGTTAATTGGCTTTGGTAAAATTATAAATTGTCCCTAGCGTGTGCAGGATAGCGTTAGTGTGCGGGGATAGCTGGTCGGTGCAGACTCGGTGGGGTGAAGGGCGTGTTTCCGCACTGTATCTCGAAACCAATAAACTAAACAATCCACTTACAAATGAAAAATGTTGAACAGAAATGCAACTTACACATAATTCAAAGAGTCGTAGTGCGATTTTAATATTTTACGATCAATACTTCTTAAAACACATTGATGGACCGTACTGCATAGATGCCAGTTCTCAAATGACCTGTGGCTTTTGGTTGATGGAGGTGATGGCTCGTTAGCAAACATTGTAATTAAATAACACAAACACCATGTAAAAATCCAGCGAGCTGCCCTTCTCGATCAGTGTCTTTGCACCGCTGAGTTCAAACAATCAGCAACCGAAGATGAGAAGGCTGAGGGAGAAGATAGGAATTTGTTGCTGTCCAATTGAAATGCGGTGCGTTCCTCCTGCACATTCATGCTTAGAGCAAGAAGCTGTTGTAAATGGGAAGATGGTGGGAGAAAGGAGCAGAAAGCAATTTGCCACAAAATAACAGAGTACCGAGTGTGACACACAGGCACTCATATTGCAAACGTCTCAATTTAAACCTGCATCATGTCCTGTAGCTGGAGAAGTCAATGTTTGGTTTCCAGATAGGATCCTCTGCACAAGAAAGACAGAACTATTCATTAGTTGACCTCAGGCTGCCACAGTAGGATGGATTGTGTCGTTTTCAGCTTTATACTGGGACATTTTCAACTTCATTCCAAAGACAGAAATGTTTAGTTTAGTTTATTATTGTCGTGTTTAGTTTAGCTCAATGTTAGTTCAGAGATACAGCGAGGAAGCAGGCTCTTTGGCCCATCGAGTCCGTGTCAACCAAGAATCAACCCGTACACAGGCACAATCCTACACACTAAAGACAATTTATAAAATCCAATTAACCTACGAACCTGTACGTCTTTGGAATGTGCGAGGAAACCGGAGCACCCAGGGAAAACCCACGCGGTCATGGGGAGAACGTACAAACTCTACATCGACAGCGCCCATAGTCAGGATCGAACCCGGATCTCAGGCACTGTGAGGCAGCAACACTACCGCTGTGCCACTGTGTCATCCTAAGTGTGCACAGAGATACAATGTAAAGTTTAATTTTGCATGCAACCCAGTTACATTACGGTATACCATGAGTGAAACCATACATAAGTATCAGCATAGACCGATTGTTGCGGTTAAAGGTAGATCCTCTTCTAGAGCAGCACGCAAAGATGTCCCCATGCTCCGGCCCCATTTTATAACTTTCAAGTCTCAAGTCTTGGAAATGGTCAGATTTTGGGCTGTGGATGATCTGTGGAATTTCTCACAAACCATGAGAACATCAGTGAAGAGAGCAAAAATTGAGTTAAGAAGAAAAAGAATGGGTGATGTTTCAGGTCGAAACCCTCCAGCAATTTGTGTCTATCTTCGGTATAAACCACCATCTGCAGTTCCTTCCCACAAAAAAAATAAATTAATGCCGCTGGAGGATGAATTTACTTCAGATCAGGCCCATTGTTAAACAGGAAAGATTCTACAACAGAACTGTAAAAAATGAAGGGTCACTCACCTCAAACGCGAATATATGTCTCTTTTCACACATTCACAAATGTAACCTGACCAGCTTAATAGTCCATAAACACCATATAACCATATAACAATTACAGCACGGAAACAGGCCATCTCGGCCCTCCAAGTCCGTGCCGAACAAATTTTTTTCCCCTTAGTCCCACCTGCCTGCACTCATACCATAACCCTCCATTCCCTTCTCATCCATATGCCTATCCAATTTATTTTTAAATGATACCAATGAACCTGCCTCCACCACTTCCACTGGAAGCTCATTCCACACCGCTACCACTCTCTGAGTAAAGAAGTTCCCCCTCATATTACCCCTAAACTTCTGTCCCTTAATTCTGAAGTCATGTCCTCTTGTTTGAATCTTCCCTATTCTCAAAGGGAAAAGCTTGTCCACATCAACTCTGTCTATCCCTCTCATCATTTTAAAGACCTCTACCAGGTCCCCCCTTAACCTTCTGCGCTTCAGAGAATAAAGACCTAACTTATTCAACCTAACTCTGTAACTTAGTTGTTGAAACCCAGGCAACATTCTAGTAAATCTCCTCTGTACTCTCTCTATTTTGTTGACATCCTTCCTATAATTGGGTGGCCAAAATTGTACACCATACTCCAGAATTGGCCTCACCAATGCCTTGTACAATTTTAACATTACATCCCAACTTCTATACTCAATGCTCTGATTTATAAAGGCTAGCATACCAAAAGCTTTCTTTACCACCCTATCTATATGAGATTCCACCTTCAAGGAACTATGCACGGTTGTCCCAGATCCCTCTGTTCAACTGTATTCTTCATCAATTCCCTACCATTTACCATGTACGTCCTATTTTGATTTGTCCTGCCAAGGTGTAGCACCTCACATTTATCAGCATTATAGCATAGTCCCTGCAATTTTAATTTTTTAATTTCTAGATCTCAAGATTTGTCGGCTTATGTTTGATTTTTCAAAGACTATACATTGGCAGAAAGGCAAGTGAATTGCTGCTTCACCTCTTTGAATAGAATAGAATAGAATAGAATAGTTTCTTTATTGTCATTGTAACATGGGCCATGTACAACGAAATTTAAAATGTCAGCCAGTCAGTGCAGCATTCAAACATTTCTAAAGCTAACGAAACATCCACGGTAAAATAATAAAGATAAGCAAATAAATAAAAATCACAGACAAAGCACGCATACACACCCAACCCTCCATCCTTCTGTCGATTTCACCGTTACCACAGTCCCTTAGTCTGTATCGCCCCTGCGTTCCTTGGCGGCCACATTTAGTACTTTTATGGCAGTGGGGTTTTGGGGCTTTGGGGCTTCCGAGGTCGGTAGCTGGTAGAGTTGCTGTCTCACAGCACCAGAGACCCAGGTTCGATCCTGAAACAAATGTGCACGTTCTCCCTGTGACTACATGTGTTTCCTGAGCAACCTCCGGTTTCCTACCACACCTCAAAGACACCAGGTTTATAGGTTATGTGGTTTCTGTAAATTGCGCTTAATAGGTAGGGAATGGATAAGAAAGTGGTATAACATAGAACTAGTGTGAATGGGTCATCGATGGCTGGTGTGGACATGGTGGGCCGAAGGGCCTGTTTCCAAACTGTTTCTCTAAACTAAAACTAAACTAAACTAAAACTTGTTAGAGGCAAGAGATAGGCAAACCTTGAGAAACATTTGCGGGCCCGTTCCTGTGCTGTGCTGGTCTCTGCTCTAAGAGACCTGAACTTAGTGATATAGAATGGTTAAAGGTTGGTGGGCTAGAAGAAGTTGCAGAGAGATTGCATTTGAGATTGGATGGTCTGGGGATAGTATAGACAAGGGAATACCTTACTTAACAGCAGTCAGTCTACATCAGACAAAGAGATTGCTTGGAGTGAGAATTGTCCCAAGGCATGGACTAGAATTAAAACAAATTAAGCAACAATATGATCAGAGTATCACGGACATTGTTATTCCAGGAACACAAAACATTTCAGTCGTGTTCATCGTTGATTGTATTTGCTTTAGAATGGTGTACTGAAGGATGACTATGATTCTAGTGTGGTGTTCTGATGCAGTGTTTCAACCCAAACAATTGACTGTCTCGTTGCCTCCACAGATGCTGCCTGACCTACTGTGTTTTTCAAGCAGTTTGTTGCTTCACCCATCAGATTGATTTGACATTATAGCAATCAAGGAATATGGCGATGGAACTTGCAAATGGTGCTTTGGTTGGACATCACCAAGATGTTAATGAAAAGCAAAGCTAGCTCGAAGGCCAGGTACGGCTCTTTGATTGTGGGCCGCACATCTCCAAATGCCTAAAGAAACGATATACATCACAAACGTTGTGGTTTTAATGCATTGATCAGCCTGATATGGGAATTAAACAAAAGAGTAGGAGGTGACCGTCTATCCCGCTTGGAGCGGTTGATGGAGCAGATGCTCCAACGTGACTTGCTCCGGGAGATGGAGCAAGCTCACTATGGGAGTCTTCACTCTCCCACAACAGCACCGTATCCGGCGCTGTCCAATGCATCTCCCTCGACAGAGGGGAGCATTGCGGGCCAGGGCTGGGCTGGTCCTGAAGAGGGGGACATGGCTGAAGATACCGGCAGTGTGCTGGGGGTGCAGGACCCGGAAGAGCTGCTGGGAGTGGTCACCAAGTTCGCAGTATCACCGCAATCGGGACAACCGTTGCAGACCAAACTGTCAGCCAGCATAGACTCTGCAGGAACAGGTAGTCAATGACACAATGGAGAGATATATGCCTCCTGAAAACTGCATTTCATTGAATGTACCCGTAGTCAACAGCCAAATCTGGGGGCACATCGGGATTGGCATAAGAGCCCAGGAGGTCAAACTTCAGAAGATCTTAAAACTTCTGACTTCGGCAATAACATCATACGCTCGTTCTGTTGATGGTACTAAAATGACGGACAATCAGCAGACCACACTGGCATTACTTTGTAATAACCAGTATGAAATAAATTGCTTAAGGAAAAATGCAATCAAACCTGCTCTGAACCCCAAATTCGCAGGGTTGTGCAAAACAGCTACAGCATAACCGCAGATACTGCTGTTTGGGGGAAACTTGTCTAAACAAGTAAAAGAACTCGATGAAGAGTCTACAGCCATTGGGCTCATGAGGGCGTCCGCAGGAACGAGCAAGACCACACACCCCAGACGGCAGCACCCCTATGCATCCACCAGCATGCATCGACACCAGGATGCTGGTGAAAGTACGAGGGCCGCGCAGCAACCACAAAGGTCTTTTTTAGGCCAAGGCCCAGGGTGACCCTCATGGAAAATGCACCAACCCCACACTCCAGCACCTTGACCGCTGAAGAGGCAGAAGCCGAAGAAATGAACGTACCACTGGTAACCATGGAGGTAGGTGGGTCGGGTTCCTTCCAGAACATAAAGGGTGTAGGTCCGGTACTAACAGGGGGAAGGTTACACAGTACTAACAGGGGGAAGCATGGAGGACTATTACAACTGATAAATATATACTACAAACTATTCAGGGATACAAAATTGAGTTCATCCAAAAAGATATGCCACCAATTTAACATGTACCTAACCGAGAATTTGTACTCTCACAACAGGAAAAGTTGGAAGGACATGCAGAACTGGTGAGGTCACATGCTAAAGGTGTAATAGGGAGATCGGCACATGACTCTCTGGAGCTTGTGATCCAACATTTTGGAAAACCAAGAAAGATGGTGGATGTTCTTCCTGCATCTTGACTTAACTAGACCCTTAATACTTTTGTAAGGTTGTTATTTCAAAATGGAAACATTCAACTCTTCTAAAATTCTTTCTGAGGGATACTTCATGGCATGCATCGATTTAAAAGATGCATACTATTCAGTACCCATACATAAGGATCATCGTCGATACCTAAAATTTAACTGGATGGGGCATCTATGGCAGTATAAAGCATTTCTTAATAGGTTAACATCAGCCCCAAGACTATTTACCAAGATATTGAAACCGGCCTTGGCAATACTAAGGAAACTAAAACATATTGTTATGGCATATCTTGATGATATTTTGATTGTGGGGAAAACCATGGAATTAGCTAAATCAGCGGTTTTAGATACCAAACATTTGTTTGAAACACTGGGGTTTATCATCCACCCAGATAAATCAAAGTTGACACTATCCACAACTATGGACTATCTAGGATTCACAATTAACTCTATCCACATGACTGTAACATTGCCAAAGAACAAAGCAGCAGACTTGGTGGAAGCCTGCAACAAATTGATTGTCACTAATCAACCATCCATTTGACAGGTGACAAGAGTAATTGGGAAACTAGTAGCAGCATTTCCAGCTACTCAGTTTGGACCTTTGCATTACCAAAATCTACAAAGGGCAAAGGTGCAAGCGCTAAAACAACATGCAGGTCATTTTGATCGACCTATGCAATTACCAGCCAAAGCAATTTTGAAGTTACAATGGTGGAATGAAAATATTTGGCATAGTTCCAGCCCCATCATTATCAGTAACCCATCATTCACATTACAAGCGGACACCAGCGCTCATGGCTGGAGAGCAACTAACACTATGTCCAGTACTGATGATAGATGGAACATACAAGAATCATCATTACTACAAACACTGGGTATGAATTATTTAGAAATGTTGGGTGCGTTTTATGGGCTAAAAGCTTACTGTTCCACTATGCACCATCTGCATATTGATATGCACCATCTGTCTACAAATTGATAATACCACGGTGGTGGCATATATTAATCATATGGGTGGAATAAAATCAATATTGTGTGACAATCTGGCCAATACAATCTGGCAATGGTGTGTCGACAGACATATTTGGCTATCAGCAACTTACCTACCAGGTAAGCTCAATACAGTGGCAGACACCAGGTCACGAAAATTTAATGACAACACCGAATGGATGTTGAACCGCAATGTATTGGCTGATATTACTAAGCGATATGGTACACCTGATGTCGATCTCTTTGCATCTAGACTAAATCACCGGTTGCCAACATATGTCACTTAGGAACCAGACCCTGGTGCAGCAAAGATGGACGCTTTTTCAGTGAATTGTGGGAAAAAAAATTTTCGATGCTTTTCCCCCCTTCTGCCTCATCAGTCGGGTCCTACGCAAAATACAAATGGACTCAGGTTCAGGTATTTTGGTAGTACCCGATTGGCGTACCCGATCAGCCATGGTTCTCTGTGGTCCTTGACATGGTCTCTGAACCATATATGACTATTACTAAAAGACCGGATCTTTTGGTCCATCCTGTTGCGGGCGAGTGTCATTCGTGCCATGACAGGATCAATCTGTAGCCTTGCAGAATCTGAAAAGACCATTGCTGGATCTGGGACTGATGGACAGGACCATGAACATGATCACGGCAGCCTATCGAGAGTCAACTAAGAAGCAGTACCTCTTCAGCATTAGGAAATGGGAATTGTACTGCTCAAGGACTGTATTGCATACAATACAGCTACAGTCACCAATGTTCTGGAATTCCTATCCAGCCTTCATTTTGATGAAGGACTGAGCTACAGTGCTATCAATGGTGCTAGGAGTGTTCTGTCAGCATACTTGTGGCAGGCACCAGGACAGCAGTCCATGGGATCCCACCCTCTAGTTGCCAAACTCATGAGGGGTATTTTCAACACCAACCCTCCCAGACCAAGGTACTCCCAGATTTGGGATGTCAGTGTTGTACTGACATTGCTAAGGGGTTGGTCTCCAGCAATGTCCCTGACCCTGGAACAGCTCACATTAAAAACAGTAATGCTGATGGC
Organism: Leucoraja erinaceus; assembly: GCF_028641065.1. NCBI lineage: Eukaryota > Metazoa > Chordata > Chondrichthyes > Rajiformes > Rajidae > Leucoraja > Leucoraja erinaceus. The sequence goes on along the minus strand of NC_073402.1, from coordinate 4,895,054 downwards.
ACTGGTCTCAGCTCAAAGGGTCCAATCCCTACACAAACTAAGACTGGACAATATGAATATGTCAACAGACAAGATAACCTTTCGAATCTTGGAGTTGGTCAAACAAAGTAGACCAGGAACATCAGGACTGAATTTGGAATTCCGGGCATACCCATCTGACACCCGTCTGTGTGTTATGACACACGTACTGCTATACCTTGAGACTACAAAAACCTTAAGAGGAAGCGAATTGGCGCTATGGGTCAGCTTTAAACAGCCTCATGGCTGGATGTCAGCACAGATCATCTCTAGATGGCTCAGACAGGTTCTGGAACCTGCTGGGGTGGATACTGACATTTTAAAATCTCATTCCACCAGGGCAGCAGCAACATCGGCTGCTAGAAACATGGAGGTGCCAATGGACCATATCCTGGTGACAGCAGGATGGTCTAGGGAAAAGACATTCCAAATATTTTATAATATGCTGATCGCCAAACCTGCATTGTTTGCAAAAAGTATTTTAAGTTCTGCAATATAATTTAGCCCGAGGGAGCATTATTTTCTTTATTAAAATAAATCATTATTTTTTTTTAATTTGATTCATGTCTGATTACGATAACATACTTCCTCCCTTGGATGACTTCGGCAGTGAGTGAAGCATGGATTTGTTCCACAGCATGAAATCACAGATCTTTAAAATCTTCACGTAGTCACTCACGTGACTCCGAAGTTAAATAGTAAGATTAAACGAGAACTTACCAGTTTGAAGTTTGATCTTTATTTTATGAGTTACATCGAGGGATTACGTGCCCTCCATGCCCACCCTCTATCATAAAGGTCAACTGGTATCCTAGTTCTCTTATCTTACTATGTTTATTTCACTTACTATTATTGTGATTTCACACCGCTGCTTTGAAGAATGTCGCGCATGCATGCTGGCGGGGTCTTCACGTAATCCCTCGATGTAACTCCTCATAAGATAAAGATCAAACTTCAAACTGGTAAGTTCTCGTTTAATCGTACTATTATGCCTCCTTGTCACCTTCCGCTTAGCTAACAATGAACCATTCTACATTTCCTTACACTTCTGCTTTGATCTATCATTTTCATAATTTACCCTTCCACATCTCTAGACTCCCTCTCCCCTGTCTGAAGAAGGGTCTCAACGTCACCCATTCCTTCTCTCCATAGATGCTGCCTGTCCCGCAGAGTTACTCCAACATTTTGTGTCTATGTTATGGATTGGGACCTTTGCTCAGACTGATGGCTCATCAGTTTGAGGTACTTAAAATGTTAAAAGGGTTTAACAATGAATCATTTTGTCCTGACGAAGAAAACAAAAGTAAGGGGATTTGATCTTAAAGTTGGAGCTTGGATATTTAGAAGGGAAACCAGGAAGTGACATTTACAGAAAGAGGAGTAAGAATCTAGCATTCTCTCCATGGTTGACTGTGACTGCTGAGAAACAACTGGACCTTTCAGGGCTGAGACAGATTCACTTTGGTTAATAAAAGATATTAAGGGATAAGGAGTAAAATTGAGTAATTGGAATTAAGATGTATTTCGGCTTTAATTCAATTGAGTGGCAAAATACTCAGCTGGAGCATAACACATTGAATCCAATGTTCATGTTGTGAATTGGAATAAATATATACGTCTTCCCTCTTCCTTAGGAATAGAAATAGGAATATTTATTGTCACATGTGACTAGACACAATGAGATTCTTTGCTTGCATGCACAATGTATACAGCTCTGCAAGAAGAATCACAGTACATGCTGAAATAGGCAGGGATAAAATGTTCAACATTGGGAGATTAATGGGGCAAGTGGGTTTGAGTTGTTTTAAATTCTCCTTGCTACATTCACTGCAGTGGAGTGTGAAGAGGTGAAACGTGTTGTGTTTGAACTATATTTCTGGAGGATGCCATTCTGTAGTATTCAGCCGACAAATGGCAATCTTCGAGGTCAGGGTGTAGGCAATGTTAGAATGTTGCACCCGGACCAATTTACAGATTTAGATTTTAGACAGCATGGATTTTAGACACCCTTCTGCCCACCAACCCCGTGCCGACCCTGTACTCCAGTACTATCCTACACACTAGTGACAGTTTTCAATTTGCAGAAGCCAATTAACCTACAAACCTGTACGTCTTTGGAGCGCGGGAGGAAACCAGAGCACTCGGAGGAAATCCACGCAGATCATGGGGAGAACGTACAAACTCTGTACTGACAACACCCATACTCGGGATCGAACCTGGGTTGCTGGTGCTGTAAGGCAGCAACTCTACCGCCAAGCCACTGTGCCACTCTGAGAAAGAAGCTAAGGTATAGTTAGACATCTTTCTGCAGGACATGGTGGGTTAGAATTGTTCAAAGTTTATAATAATCATATCTATATTACTAAAAGTATGATATTGACCACTTCCTGTTGTTCTGTATATTGATTTTAGAAAAATAACGCTGCCATTTACGGCTGTGACTTTTGGCCATCTTACTCAGAGTCCCCTCCACTGCGTAGGTCAAGAGGATTTTTCCCATCGATGAAAAATAAAAGAGTTATTAGTGAGTAAAAAAAGTTGAGATTCAGTCTCCTGAAGGCCACGCCCCTTCCGGAGGGACTATAAAACCCGGAAGTGTTGAGTGCCTCAATCAGTCTCTGCAAGATGCGGGAGCGAGAGGGTCACGTCTCTCAGTCTGAGCTGTGAATAACACTGAACACATGTCTACTAAACTGTGAGTGGTTTTACTCACCTGTCAGTGCCCTTAATGTGGTTTGAAAATATAGTTTGGAAATGCTAAAGCTGTGTTGCCTTCGGTTTGGAATTGCTAAAGTTGTGTTGCCTTTGGTTTGGAAATTCTAAAGCTGTGTTGCCTTTGGTTTGGAAATGCTAAAGTTGCGTTGCCTTTGGTTTGGAAATGCTAAACTGTGTTGCCTAATTAAAGTTGGCTTGCCTAATTAAAGTTGCCTTGCCTTCTATAAAACTAAAAGTCTAATCTTGACCACTTCCTGTTTGCGCTTTATATTGATTTTAGAAAACTACGCTACCACGTACCACTGTGATTTTCGGCCATCTTAGTCTCCCTCCACTCATCAGGTGCTGAGGATCTTTCCCATCGATGAAAATAAAAGAGTTAGTAGTGTTTAAAAATGTTGAGGTTCTCTTTCCTGTCAATCATGCCATGTTGGGAGGGGGGAGGGACTATACAACTCAGAAGTGTTGGTGTGGCTCACTCTCTGCAAGATGGAGGAGGGAGAGGCCTTGCACCCTGCTTGAAGTAGTAAGAAACTGCACTTGACTTTGGAGCCCTTGTACCCTGCTTGAAATAAATTTTCAAGGAATAGCCGTGAGTCAGCCGCCAACCCAAGAATCCATTCAGCCCACAATGTCCATAATAACCCTCTGGAAACCAGTACCTTCAGCCCACAACACCCATACTAGTGCTCCACAAAGCCCACTTTTTCTGCGCCGTTTATGTGGGAACTCTTTGCATACATTGGTTAATGCAAATCAATGAACATTACTGTGACTTGTCACATGTGACAATAAAGTATCTTTCATTCATGCATTCATCCACTCATTGATAAAATCTTTAAGAATAGAAAATTCATGACCATTCACATTCACAAACTTCCAACTTTCCTGAAGATGTCTTTCCAATTGATTGGACGTCGTTCCATCATGTTAATTAGCCTTGTCAGTCTTACTGGAGATACAAAGAAATACTGTCAGTAGGCCATTCGTCCCCATATAATTCTATGCTTAAATATGATTTACCTCAGTTCCACTCTCAATAACATTCCCAGATGTTATCAGGCAACTGAACCATCCTACCACAACCAGAGAGCAATCCTGATCTACTATCTACCTCATTGGAGACCCTCGGACTATGTTTGATCGGACTTTACTACCTTTACCTTGCACTAAATGTTATTCCCTTATCTTGCGCTGCCTCATGATGGGAGCCTCTGCCTCTATCTGTCTGTTTTGTTCCTCTTTTTTTAATTTTTAGTCTGTTTAAAAAGTATGTGTTGGAGTATTTCTTAGTATCTTTATGTGGGGGAGGTGGGAAGGGTAAGGTAAAAACTGTTTCCCAGTCACTTCCTGGCGAGGATGAGACTATTCTCCTAGTCGCGTCCTCACCCCCCCCCCCCCCCCCGACATGCTGTCTGTCCATTCTCTCCCCAGATGCTGCCGAACCTGCTGAGTTTCTCCAGCATTTTGTGTTCTCCAACTTTCTATCGATTTATAACTGTCACCCTGTGGTTTTCTGATTAAAACAATACTTCCTTTTTTATTTTACTTTTAAAATGTTTTTAATCAACTTGATAGATTTTTTACAAAGTCTGCATGCATGCAATTAATAATAGATGCAATCAAAATATAAAAATCAAATACCATATTAATAAATAATCGTAAATAGTAGATTTCCAAAACTAAAACGACATAATATTTTATGGGTCGCTATCTTTATTTCCTTTCATCCATGGGTATTTTCAATATTTGCTGTGCAGATTATATGGAATATAATGAAGAGACAAATATGGTGTGATAATATTGTGTGTTTGCTATTCAGCTCAACATTATAGGTTAAGCTATAATTGATCAGCCTGATTTTACCATCTTTTAGCTGGGAGTTTGGTTTAGATTAGACATACAGCACAGAAACAGGCCCTTCAGCCCACCGAGTTCATGCCGACCAGCACTAACACTATACTACACATTAAGGACAATTTCTAATTTTATCAAAGCCAATTAACAAACCTGTAGTCTTTGGAGTGTGGGAGGAAACCGGAGCATCTAGAGAAATCCCATGCAGATCACGGCGAGAACATACAAACTCTATAGAGATAGCACACATAGTCAGGATCAAACCCGAGTCTCTGGTGCTGTAAGGCAGCAACTCTACCGGTTTGCCACTGTGCTGCCCCTATGCGCAGACTAAGATATGGTCTGCATTGTTCATCTGCCAACCAAAACATTATTGACACATGTTCCATCTTCTGTGAGATCGATGTTCAAAGACACAAAATCACATTAATTTGTATACATTTAAACTACTATACATTTGTGAGTAATGATTAGGAGCAGCACAGTGGTGCAGCAGTAGTGTTGCTGCCTGACAGTGCCAGAGACCCGGGTTCGATCCTGACTACTGGTGCTTTCTGTCCGGAGTTTGTATGTTCTCGCTGTGACCATGTGGGTTTCTGGTTTCCTCCCACATTCCAAAGATGTGCAGGTTTGTAGGTTACTTAGCTTCTGTAAATTGCTTCTGTAAATGTCCGCAATGTAGTATAGAATTGGTGTATGTGGGATTGTTGGTCAGCACGAACTCAGTGGGACGAAGGGCCTGTTTCGATGCTGTATAGTTAATCTACACTCAGCTAAATCTTGCTTAGTGTGCTAATAAAGTATAAGCCCTCAACTGTCTTCTGTAAAATACTTACAACACAGAAACCGGTAATTAGTGAATAATCGTAATTTAAAACTTGTAATTCAGCTCATATGGTCCAAGGACTCTTCAAAAGCTTGTTGCCACTCAGCATCAGCCTACTGTGTCTGTGAAACACTCTGTTCCTAAACTCCTAGAGTATTGATCCAACTTCCCTCCACAGTATTTTTATTCTTGACCACCAGCTTCGTGCAACAGTAAGTGGCACATTGTAACCACTTGTTCGTTGGAAAGCTTTGTTCTGAATTGCATTTGGTTATACTTCAAACATTTAGACAGTATAGACACAAAAATCTGGAGTAAGTCAGCCGGTCAGGCAGCATCTCTGGAGAAAAGGAATAGGTGACGATGAGGGTTGAGATGTTTCGGTCTGAAGAAGGGTCTTGACCAGAAACGTCACCTATTCCTTTTCTCCAGAGATGCTGCCTGACCCCCTGAGTTACTCCAGCTTTTTGTGTCAATCTTCTGTTTAAAACAGCATCTGCAGGTTCTTTCCTACATATTTACACTTGTTTAATAATTATTCTCATCTAGCAAAGATCTAACAATGGCCTGTTTCCTTTATCGTTACTTTTTTGCATATCTTTCATTCATTTGTTCTATATCTCTCTATATCACTGTCTATATCTCTCCTTTCCGTTTCCCCTGCCTAGTCTGAAGAAGGGGACACCCATTCTTTCTCTCCAGAGATGCTGCCAGTCCTGCTGAGTTACTCCAGCTTTTTGTGTCTATCTTCTGTTTAAAACAGCACCTGCAGGCCCTTCGTACACATGTATGAAACACATGTACACATGTGTGATAACTCATGTACAACTTATCAACAAATTGATTCATCTTTTTCCTGTACACTCTATCAAACCACCTAATTTTAAAGCACTTCATTTAGTACAAGTTTGTAGCAAACGGGAAGAATTGAGAACTGTGAAACAGGATTTATTTTTGATTAGGCATTTCAACTGAACTTTTAATCAGACTAGACAGTTGAGAGGCAGCTTCTCAGGTGCAGTTGTAGATGGCTGATCAATATTAGCATTGACCGTCATGGGTAATTCCATTGGACAAATGGCTAGGAGAGAGATATCTTCCACATGCTGGATTCAATTTTACAAAGCTGATTCACTTTGATTAGCCTATACCTATTCCTTTTCTCCAGTGATGCTGCCTGACCCACTGAGTTACTCCAGCACTTTGGGTCTATCTTCAGTTTCTTCGTGCACATGAAGCCTTTTCTGTTGGTGGGCCACATTTGCATCCCATCCTGCTCGCCGCCCACTCTCGGTCTCCGTGCTCATCGTGTGGCTGCACAGAGTTGCCAGACCTATTCTGTTGGAGGCCACCACTCAGCCTCGGAATCAGGAGACGGAACACCTTGTGAGTGGTGACTTCAGGTGATGCAACTGGTAGTATAGCTCACAACACCTTTGTGATGACCATTGACAACCTGCTGGCCTGAAGAAGGGTCTCGACCCGAATTGCCAACCATTTCTTTTCTCCAGATATGCTGCCTGACCTGCTGAGTTACTCTAGCATTTTGTGTCTATCTTCAGTGTAAACTGGCATCTGCAGTTCCTTCCCACAGTGTTTGCTGGTGTCAGAAACATGTTCTCTCTGTTGAAACACTATCTAACGTACTTATTAGACAATAGACAATAGACAATAGGTGCAGGAGCAGGCTATTTGGCCTTTCGAGCCATTCAATGTGATCATGGCTGATCATCTACAATCAGTACCCCATTCCTGCCTTCTCCCCATATTCCCTGACTCTGCTATTTTAAGAGCCCTATCGAGCTCTCTCTTGAAAGCATCCAGAGAACCGGCCTCCACCACCCTCTGTGGCAGAGGATTCCACAGACTCACAACTCTCTGTGAGAAAAAGTGTTTCCTCGTCTCCGTTCTAAATGGCTTACTCCTTATCCTTAAACTGTGGCCCCTGGCATTGTGACATCAGTGACATTTTGCATTGTCTTGAGTTTGAGTTGGAATTTGAGTTTAGTTTATTGTTACATGTACTGAGGTACAGTGAAAAGTTTTTGCCACATGCTAACCAGTCAGCGGAAAGAAAAGACATGATTACAATCAAGCAGTCCACAGATACATGACAAAGGGAATAATGTAAATAGCATTTAGTGCAAGATAAAGTCCACTAAATTCCAATCAAAGATAGTCCGAGCATCTTCAACGAGGTTGATAGTAGGTCAGGAATGCTCTCTAATTATTGTTCAGTTGCCTGATAACAGTTTTCCTGATTGTCTTTCCTGATAAACACAGTTTATCAATTCTGATGTTATCCATGCAAATCTATTTATAACTTTTTAGATGACTTTACATTCTTATGGCAGAAAGGAAACCAGCTTGTAAGCAATTCTCTAGATGTTGTCACATGAAAGATGTTTGCATATTTATAATGAGTTTGAATTTTGATAATTGAGAAGCATCAGTATCCAAACATGCCATTTAATTCAAAAGAAATAATCTCATTGTATTTCTTATCTTTACACATGTTGATCTTATAGCAGTGAACAAAATCATAAATTGGGTAGATACACAGAGTCTCTTGCCCAGAAAAGGGGAATCGAGAACCAGAAGACATAGGTTTTACGGTGAGGGGGAAAAAATGTAATAGGAACCTGAGGAGAAACATTTTCACATAAATGGTGGTGTGTGTATGGAATGAGGCAGGTGCATGGATAGGACAGTTTTGGTGGGATATGGACCAAACGCAGGCAGGTGGGACTAGTGTAGCTGGGACATATTCGCTGGAATAGGCAAGTTCGGCCGAACGGTCCATTTCCACGCTGTATCACTCTATGACTATATGACTCTAATTATCTAACTACCATCCAACAGGATCTTAAATGAAGAGATAGCATAGCAGCACAGCTGCTAGAGTGCTGCCTCACAGCGCCAGAGACGGGTTTTGATATTAACCTTGTGTGGTGTCTATGTGGAGTTTGCATGTTCTCTCTGTGACCTCTGGCTGCTCTTGTTTCCTCACACATCACAATGATGTGGAGGCTTATAAGTTAATCGGCCTCTGTACATTGCCCAAGTGTATAGATAGTGGATGGGTAATTGGGATAACACAGAACTAGTGTGAACTTGCGATTGATGGTCAGTGTGAACTCAGTGGGACAAAGGGTCTATTTCCACCCTGTACCTTTCAATCAATCAGTCAGTCAAAACACCACACCTTCATGGCTCTTGAAAATTTGTTTCCTAATACAAAACACAAAATATTTTCACCATATCAGCCTTAAATGTTTCCTTCACTAGTTATAGCAGATACTGACGTTCTATCAGCCTGGTTTATCTTGAAGTGGTGCTCTGGATTTTCTTTATCTGTCCCTTATCGATATTTCCTTTTGTGTTTATGTGAACAATTTAAATTCAATTTCACAAGCGTTTGTGCATGTAATGCAACTGCTGCAAAGAAAGTTTCTCAGCTCGAATCCTTCAACATTAATAAAGCTCAGTTTCTCGTTCTTTCTTTTCCTTGACATGTCTCTGCATGATGTGGGGCGGCACAGAGGCGCGGCGGTAGAGACGTACTGTTAGTGTGCGGGGATCGCTGGTCGGTGGGACGAAGTGGGCCTGTTTCTGTGCTGGAAACTAAACTAAACTAAACTAAACCATACTAAACTAAACTAAATTAAATTTCCTATAAAGCGCAAGTTAGTCGGAAATTAAACCATTCATAACTGCAGAGCAAGTTTTGCTTTTGATTAGACATTTCAGCTAAACTGTATATTTTCAGCCAGACCAGGGGAAACCTGACTTCTCAAGTGCATTTGTGGTTGGCTGATGATTGCCAAGATTGACAGACATAAATAATTCCCATCAACAAATAAGAAAGACCTTGCACTTGAGTAGTATTCAAATTTACAACAATGTTTTTATTTTCATTCATTGAAAGGTAAAGAATGGAAACAGGCCCATCAGCCCACCAAGTCCACGCCAACTGTCAATTACCCATTCACACTAATTCCATTTTATCCCACTTTCTCATCCAGTCTCTATCCAAACTCTACACAGACAGCACCAAGGTCAGGGTTGAATTTGCAGAGGCCAATTAACCTCTGTGTAAAAGTGGTGGCTCAGTGGTGGAGTTGCTGCCTTACAGCACTTGCAGTGCCGGAGACCCAGGTTCGATCCCGACTATGGGTGCTGTCCGTACGGAGTTTTACGTTCTCCCTGTGACCTGCGTGGGTTTTTCTACAAGATCTTCCGATTCCTTACACACTTCAAAGATGTACAGGTATGTAGGTCAATTGGCTTTGTAAATTTAAAAACTGTTCCTAGTGTGTACGATAGTGTTAATATATGGGGATCGCTGGTTGGCGCAGACCCAGTGGACTGATGGGCCTGTTTCCGTGCTGTATCTCTAAACTAAACTAAACTAAACCTACAAACCTGCACGTCTTTAGGATGTGGGAGGAAACCGGATAATCCGTGGGAAACCCACACAGAGAATGTGCAAACTCTCACGCAGACAGAATCCAGTGAATTTTGGATGCAACCTAGACCATCACACAAACTAACCTCCCTTCTATTGACTCCATCTGCACCTCACACAGCCTCGGCAAGGCCAGCAGCATAATCAAGGATGACTCTCACCCTGGTCACTCCTCTCCCCTCTCCCATCGGGCTCGTGATATAGAAATGTGAAAACGCACACCTCCAGATTCAGGGACAGTTACTTCCCAGCCGTTATCAGGCATCTGAACCATCCTAACATCAACTAGAGATTAATCCTGAGCTACTATCTACCACAATGGGGACCCTTGGACTATCGGACTTTACTGGACTTTATCTAGCACTAAACATTATTCCCTTTATCATGTACCTGTACACTGTGGGCGGCTCGATTGCAATCATGTATACTCTTTCCGCTGACTGGTTAGCACACACAAAAGCTTTTCATTGTACCTCAGTACACGTGTCAATAAACTAAACTAAATTAAACTATAGCCAAAGAAACCAAACTATCCAAGTCAGAATCGAACCCGGGTCTCTGATGCAGTTGGGCATTGTGTTTATTGTGTATTACCTTTAATTTAAATGTTGAATGTGAGATACACTGTTGTAATAGTGGTTTAAATCGACTGTATAAGGACATAGAAACATAGAAACATAGAAATTAGGTGCAGGAGTAGGCCATTTGGCCCTTCGAGCCTGCACCGCCACTCAATATGATCATGGCTGATCATCCAACTCAGTATCCCGTACCTGCCTTCACTCCATACCCTCTGATCCCCTTAACCATAAGGGCCACATCTAACTCCCTCTTAAATATAGCCAATGAACTGGCCTCGACTACCCTCTGTGGCAGAGAGTTCCAGAGATTCACCACTCTATGAAAAAAGTTCTTCTCATCTTGGTTTTAAAGGATTTCCCCCTTATCCTTAAGCTGTGACCCCTTGTCCTGGACTTCCCCAACATCGGGAGCAATTTTCCTACATCGTTTGATTGAGACTACTGTTATAATTGGAGTCGGAATCGTGGCTGTTCAACCAGAGGTTCATATCCTTTAGATCACTGATTAGTACATGTTAGTGGAAAAAGTAAATTGAGGTGGGGGAAGATTACTTGATGGTGAAGAGTATCTCGATGGGAATTGTACCCCTAAGTCTAAGCATTTAGTATGAGGAAAGAGTACCTGACAGAGAAAGAATAACTTGATAGTAGGAGTACTGCTCAATGAAAAGTATACGGAAGGGAAAGTCTTCTGTATCAAGGGGATTGTTCCATTAACCGAGCACACCACGAGGAGGGATTACAAATAAATAAATACTGTGATTTGCTTTTGGAACTGTACAGTTAACAAATGCAATATTAGACAAATGCTTGTGGTTTATATAGAAATGTGGTTGTGCATGATAATAATAAGTGGTGTGATTTCTTGTCTGTGTGTGGTTTTGCTTGCGTGCTTGGAGCTCATTTGCATGTGCTTAGATTGAGGTTGCTCTGGGTATAGGAAACAGGCTGCGGGAACGTGTTTGATTGCGATGGACTGTGTTTGATTGATCTCTGGAGCACCTTGATCTTTAGATGAGTGAGGATTGTGGAAATTGTAAAGTTGAAATTGTGTGGACTCGTGGGAGACAGGAGAAGAACATGGATAGTAGATTGAATGGAGTGATGGTGCGATTGTGTGTAAGAGGTGCGAGACTGCTAGCGCTTCGGAGCCGTTAGCCATTGTTCGGGAGCGAGCTTGATAGCCTTGGAGACAGAGAGGGAAGTGTGAATTGTGAAGAAGTGTGAGTGGCTTAGGGGTTTTGTTTCCATTGTTCAGAAATATGGGAAATAGCCTGGAGCGGGATGTGACACATACGAGATGTGCAGTGAAATGAAAGTGGCAATGCTCGCGGACTTTTGTGCAAAAGACAAACAACAAAACAACCAAACAAATTATAAACACAATCATAACACACATATTCTTTTACATAATAAATAATGGAAGGAAAAATGTTCAGTAGAGTTAGTCCCTGGTGAGATAGGCGTTTACAGTCCGAATTGCCTCTGGGAAGAAACTCCTTCTCAACCTCTCCATTCTCACCGCATGGCAACGGAGGCATTTGCCTGACCGTAGCAGCTGGAACAGTCCGTTGCAGGGGTGGAAGGGGTCTCCCATGATTTTATTTGCTCTGGGAATCATTTGGGAATATTGTAATAGTGAGGTAGTGATGGAGTTGATAGGATTATGGGGGAAATATTATGAGGAACAAAAGGCGAATAACGAAGTTATGAGATGGTGAGTTGGGAAAAGACAATTTCAAGACTTGGAATAGAACTGAAAGAAGGTGAAGTAAATCGACCTCCAGGCAGCAGGGAGGACGGGGTAGAGATGTAAGAAAGCACAAGGAACAGGGAAGAGGTAGATCTCTGGAAAGGAAACTAGACCCTGTAAATTTAAAGATTAGAGATCCGATGGTTAGCATTGACTTCGAGGGGGAAGAAGACGAATATTTGGAAGATTGGACAAATGTTAAAACAAATAGAAATTTGCACCTCCCACCATGTCTCTCTTGCGTTCCCCAGGCTTCACTTACACCTTGTATGACATGTGCCCATAATAAATATCCAGAGCCCGCAGAACCTATAACGCCGCCTGCAGACTCCACGTTAGAGCATTCTCTACAAACAGCAGCAACTAGGGCACCAGATTCTTTGATTCTATCCACTCCACCATTAATAGATAGTCCAGTAGCTCACTGCACCAAGAGTAGAAGGAAGAGATTAGCCTCGGTATTTAAAGAGAAGGAGGGTATGAAAGACTTCGTGCAGCCACCAGAATATCTCTGCGAGCCTCGCCCTAGACAAATTAGACGAGTAGCGAGAAAGAGGAATGAATCATTCAGAAGGTACTGTGAACCCCCTAGTGAGGAGTAAGAGTCATCTGAGGGTGAGACAATAATTGAAGATACCGAGATAGATTTTGATGTGACAGAAAGTACAAAAACTAAACAAATGCAAATAATAAAAAGTTGTTGAGTTGTTCTGCCTTCAGGATGGTGTTACCTAAATACGCCATCATCTGGGGAGTGAGATAAAAGAGCATGTGAACCCTCAAGAACGGGCAGAAGACACTGCTCAGGTAGGATGTGTAACCATCAATTCCATCCAAAGTAGCTCCCCAGAGAGAAGTAACACTGTCCTGTCCCTTCAATGTCTAAGATCAGGGACCACCAACAACATTTACCATCTGGGAAATGTCAAAGGACAAGAAAGGTTGCTCCTCATAGTAGTATTCCTCCTTTTGCAATTTTAACATCAAGAAGAAGAAAAATAAGACAATCTATATACACACATCCTAGTGCCCAACCTGATAAACACAAATACCCAATATTTGACCAGTAAAGAAAAAAGAACTAAGTCTCGAGAAACTGGAAATAGAACAGAAAGCCTCTCAAGGCCATTGAGGCAAGCTCCAACTTTAAAAAAACCCATCACTGAAATACTTTGTCTGGATGGGCAATTTCAAATTAAATATGGAAACCTAAGAATGAACACTGCTCAGTGGCTCGGGGACACCCACTTTGCACCTAAAATTCTAGCTACTATTAATAATTTGACAATTTCTAAATTAGATCCTTTAAATCGTGGGATATGATCCATGACCATAGTAGTGCATAAGAAGAATTAAAATCTGGTGTTTGAAAATGGCTTATGGGATCTGGTTCGAAAAGTATTGGAAATTTGATTATTGACCTGGTATCTGTTCTTGTCTCACCCTTAGAAAAACAGCCGGAGATGGGACGGGACTGTTTAGGGACCATCAAGGAAAGGACAGACCCTAGCAGATATTAGAAATTATGGTGTGAATTTAACAGTGAAGGAAATGCCCTGGCAACGTCGGTTGGTGGTGTAAAATGATGAAGTAGGCTGAAAGTTTAAATGACGAGTTCCCCTTGGAGAGGTCGATACTAACCATCAAGAAAGTTACTCAGTGGCAGGACGAGACTAATGATAAGGAAGAACACCTATTGTCTGTGAGTCTGTTCAGCTTACTAGAAAGATAATTACTTTGAGTTAAAGGAAGTACCAGGGGAATGGATATTTGTTGTCAGAGTCGATGCATTTGACCGGTGGATCAAAATGTATCCAACCCTTGATAATAAAGCGGCTAATATGATCAAGGAGCTAAAGGAAATTGTCCCAAGATTTGGCGTCCCTATCTGATTTAGTTTGGATACTGATCCATGACATATTAAAACAAATTGATGAAAATTATATAAACAGCTGGGAATTCCGCAGCAATTGATTTGTGCTTATCGACCGCAAGCTGTTGGATTTGTGAAAGGGGTGAGACAGACCCTGAAACCTAAAGTAGGTAAATTAAAGGCTGAGTGAATTTGGACTGAACCCAGGACTGAAATCTGAACTGAACCCAGCTGAAATTCATAGGAGAAACCATCATTAAGAGTAGAAGCATTTTTCACCATGTGACTGTGGAGATAAATGACCACATTTTAGCTTTGATTGGAATGTTAGAAGAATTGAATTATAGAGTAGGAGCAGTGTACAGAGAGAGGCCTTCTGATGAGAGTAGAAGGAAATAATGTGTGGGTACATCTCCACCACTGTAGGAGTATCAGTGGAAGAATGGACTACTAAATCCGGTGGGCGGTGTGACTCACGTCGCAGCGGCCTCTGCAGTCCGTCTGTCTTTTTATTATTTTTTGTCTTGTTTCAATGTAGTTTATATTTTTTTTCATTGGGTATGTGTGTGTGGGGGGTGGGGGTGGGAGGGGGGGGGGGGGGGGGGGGGGGGGGGGGTGGAAAACTTTTAAAATCTTTCCCCTGCACGGAGAACACAACCTTTTCCTTGTTAGGTCTCCGTTGTCGTTGGGGCTGAGCAACGTGGAGCGGCCTCCAGCAGGAACGACCTAGGGCTCCAGTCATGGAGCTGCGGACCTACTCACCATCGTAGAGCTGGCCGAGTTCGGAGCGGGAGGAGCGGTGGTGGCGCGCTGCTGCGACCCGACCTCGGAGATTCGGAGGCTCCAACCTGGTAGAGGTCTGGTAGACAGTAACACCGGAAGCCCGCGGAGACCGCTTTTCGGGGCTTCCGCAACGGTGACTTCTCCCGCTCGAGTTGCGGGGTTGAAGATGACCTGGAGCGGTGCCTTACATCACCGCCCCGCGCGGCTTGGAATGGCTGCGGGACTTTGCTAGCCCCTGCCGGGGGCTCCAACACCAAGCACCGGAGCGTGGCCTTGCATCACCCGCGGGACAATTACCATCGCCCGCCGGGGGCTTTGACTCTGACATCGGGAGGGGAATGGGGAGTGCAGGGGAGGGATACGTTTTGCCTTCCATCACAGCGAGGAGGAGATGCGCTTTGATGGATGTTTGTGTAAATTGTGTTGTGTCTTGGTTCTTTCTTTTGTGTATGACTGCAGAAACTACATTTGCAGAAACTACATGCAGTCAAATAAAATTGTATTGTATTGTATTGTATTTACTTTATCCCAGGTTCTTTAAGGAATCAAACTCCACTACGGATCAAGCACAGATGAATTTGCAACACGGATGGAGGGGATTCACGTCCATGAAAATTCGGGAGGTGAAAACTGATCAGACAGGAATTATGAAGCTATGCCCAAGAAAACTTGGGAAGCTTGATGAAGTTCTGGGAAAATACATCAGCATCTTGTTGTTAAAATGTTTGATAGAATGGAACAGTCACCGTTGCACAACTAGTCATCAATGATAGGTTATCGTATGATAAAAGGGAGGAATGTAAATCCTGGGCAAAATAGAGAGAGAATAGAACCAAAATAAAGCAGAGGATTCATGTATGACAAGGTGTTTTTGGCCAAGTCTGTATTTGAGTATAAGAAGCCACAGGCTGCTGGCTAGTGCCAGGAAGTCGAGGTCACAGATCAGTGTTTCAGATAAGAACTGTAAAAGTATCTCTTCAAATGTCAGTATGTATGAGATTCTTGCAGAGAACCTCCAAAGTATTGTAAATGCATGAGTTTGACTGGATTGCTGCAAAATAATTGTAAATAATGTTGCAAGACAGTTTGTCGATTGGCCAAAGTGTTAAGCCCTGGCAGAATTGTTTTGAGTTCCAGGGTAAATGTTGCATTATTCAGTGAATTAGCTTCCTTCCAGAAGCTTCTGCAAGAAACATTGTTTTAAATGCTCTGTAATTGGTTTGGCAACTGTCAATATTGTATTGATGTGATTAATATGTTTGCTTGGATTGTAAGGGAACCAACCCCATGTTGTTCTGCCCTTCAACCTTCGTGGACCTATAAAGTGTAGCCCCATTTTAGATCCGTGTCAATCTTCAGGAAGGGCACTTGGGACTGTGTGACCTGTTGGGCAGTGTCTGCTCGCATGAGGCTGAATGGCTTGGCCAGGCAGAGACAAGGTTCAAACCCGCGGTGGTTTGGGTATCGTATAGAGGAATTTGCTTTTCATTTAAAAAATAAAGTTTAGTTGGTCCAGTGCTTGAGTCAGTGTTTTTTACTGAACAAGACTAGGTGGATAAGCTTTAGAAGAGCATATTTACATTGGGGGCTCATCCGGGATCTCAACGGAACCCCAAACACAAGTTTGCGATTAAGGGTGTTGAGCTGTTCCAAATCGCGAGTGAGGTTTTTGCGTCGGTTTTCACCTCTTTGATAGTCGGAGCAGATCGATCATTTGCGAGCTTGGAAAAGGGTCCCAACGAGATCGTAAAACAGAGTCCAGCAAGCACTGGGGGCAAAAGTGCCTTTGGGGTTAAGAGGCACCCTTCTTAGGGGTTGGTTAAAGGCCCTCCGGGTTAAAGGCTCATAAATCTTAACCTTAGTCAGTAGCTGCAGCTGCTGCTAAGACCTAAGGTTGGGTTCAAGTCCCTCTCCTTTGGGTTAAAGGCCTGGAAAACTCCAGTGGATAGAGGCCCTGCCCGGAATTGGCTGGATAATGGAAAACAAAACTGGGTTTAAACTGTGCTAAGAGGCAAAATACTGCGTCGTTGCTGGGGGACACAGCGTGAAGAGACTATGCGCTGACACCTGATGCTTAGCAGGTAGGAAGGGTAGCCCCTTGCAAAGGTGAGCGTAGGTGGGTTAAAATCCACACCTGTGTGAGATAACTGGATCCCTGTAAAACAGAGGAAGGAGTCTTGAAAGATACCGGGCACATAGTGATTAAATTGGCCGAAAATACTTTAATCATTCTGAGAATTCAAAGTGTACATATCTCATTTTTCAAGTTAACGTGAATAAAAGCTACATTTTCAAAGTATATTTAAGAATGTGAATAGTTGCATTGTATTTCAATTTAAAGTATATATATTTTCTTCTAGATTAATCTGTGTATAATAAAACTTTGAATTAATAGTTTAAAGTGTATTTATGACTGCCGTCGTTGCATTGTGTTTATCGTGTATTGCCTTTGATTTAAATTTTAAATGTGAGATACACTGTTGTAATAGTGGTTTAAATCGACTGTATAAGGACATAGTTTGATTGAGTGCTGTTATAATTGGAGTCAGAATCGTGGCTGTTCGGTCAGGGGATCATATCCTTTAGATCACTAAATAGTACCTTTTAGTGGAAAAAATTAAATTGATGTAAGAGAAGAATACTTGATAGTGAGGAGTATCTCGATGGAAATTGTACCCCTAAGTCTATGCATTTAGTGTGAGGAAAGAGTACCTGACAGAGAAAGAAAAACGATAGTAGGAGTGATTTGCTTTTGGAACTGTACAGTTAACAAATGCAATATTAGACAAATGCTTGTCACCATTTGACACTATTTAGATAATAATCTGCCTTCCTGTTTTTTTGCCACCAAAATGGATAACCTCCCATTTTTAAAAATGTTTTTTTTATTTTATTAGAAGTAAGTACAATCATATGGCACCAAAGTGCCTAATATATATTTTCATAGTACATTTTATGTACAGCTTCTTATTTTATTTTTTTTGTTTTAATAAAGAAAAATAAGAATAAGAAAAATAAATTAGATAGTAAAGGATAGAAAGACGTGAGATATATAGTGTGTGAAGAAAAAGAAAAAAGACGAATGAATGAAGAAAGTTGAAGAAAAGAAAATAGGAAAAAGAGAATAAGACATAAAGAAAAGAAGTAAGGAGATCATTGTTTATAATTTTGACCATCCCTCGTTAGCTTTTACGATTGTGTTGCACCATATGATTCCAAAAAGACGACAAATGGAGACCAACTCGTTGTGAATTGGTCTGATTTATCCATTAGGAGGAATCGCATTTCCTCAAGATGTGCGGTGTCCAACATGCTTGCAATCGACATTTTAAGCGTTGGTATTGATGTATTTTTCCAAAATTTAAGTATTATTTTTTTTCTTATTATTAAACCATAATTTAAAAATAAATTTTGAAATGTGTTCAATTTATTCCCATCTTCCATTACTCCAAATATAATCATTTCAGTATTAGGTTCCATTCTTATCTTAAATAATTTTGTAAATATTTCAAAAATATCACTCCAAAATCTATAAAGTTTTATGCGGGTAACAAAAGAGTGTGTTATAGTTGCATTTTGGGATAAACATTTATCACAAATGGGGGATATATTTGGATAAAATGTGTTCAATCTTGTTTTTGAATAATATAATCTATGTAGAATTTTAAATTGAATTAGATTGTGTCTTACATTAATCGAACATTTGTGAATATATATCAAATACTTTTCCCATGTAACCTTCGTAATTTTTATCATTAGTTCCCGTTCCCACTCTTCTCTAAGTACCTCTGTCGAGGGTAGGTCTATATTTAAAACACTATTATATAAATATGATATTAATTTTTGTGAGTCAGCTTTAATATTCATTGCTTCTTCCAATAATTCAGGAGTTATTTTTTGATATCCTTGTATGTATTTTTTCATGAAATCGCAAATCTGAAGATATTTAAAATATTGGTTGTTTTTCAATTTAAATTTTAATTGTAATTGTTGGAATGATAGTAGGTTTCCCATTTCGTACATATCCCCGATCCTTCTAATTCCCGAGACTTTCCCATTTGGTTATATGTTTTATCAATAAGAGGGTTTAAATAAAGGGTTATTCGCTATTAGCATTAACAATGATAAATTTCTTAATTTTAAAGATAATTTTATTTGTTTCCAAATTCTTATTGTACCATATATAATTGGGTTCTTCTTATATATTGTGTTGTTCAGTTTTTCGTGGAGAAGAGGATCGTTCCTATATTACAAAGAAAACAATCCTCTTTCTCCATTTTTATCCATTCTGTCTGTTGGGTAGAACTATCCAGCCAATAAATTATATTCTTAATATGCACTGCCCAGTAATAATGCATAAAATTCGGGAGTGAGAGTCCCCAAAATCTTTTGGTTTACATAAGTGTTTTTTTTTAATTCTATGTGATCTATAGTCCCAAATAAAGTTAGTAATATTAGAGTCTAAATTTTTTTTAAAGTATTTTGGTATATAACCGGTATAGACTGAAATAGGTATAGTAATTGTGGTAGGAAGATCATTTTTATAGCATTTATTCTACCTAAAGGAAGTGTTTTCCAAAATTTAATCAGCATATTAAGTTTATTTAATAAAGGTATAAAATTAGCATTGAATAATGCTTTGTATTTTCTAGTAATCTGAATACCCAAGTATTTAAATTTTTCTGTTGCGATTTTAAAGGGGAACTTCAGTAAGTGTGTAGGTTCTTGAGGTTTTATTCACTTTTATTCCAGTTTATTCTATATTCAGAAAAAGACCCGAATTCCTCTATTAAATTTAATAAATTTGATATGCTCGTTTGTGACTGTAATATATAAAAGTATATCGTCTGCATAGAATGAAATGATATTCTTTGAGTCCCTAGTATTATAGCCCTGAATATTTGGATGAATTCTTATACTTTCAGCCAAAGGTTCTATCATAAGGGCAAATAGCAGGGGTGATAACACACATCCCTGCCTATTACCCCTTGATAATTGAAATTTTTGAGATAACATGTTATTAGTTAATATTCTTGCCATCGGTTTATCATACAATAATTTTACCCATGTATTAAAATTCTCTCCCATATTAAATTTTTGCAGTACTTTATATAAGTACTGCCACTCTACCTGATCAAATGCTTTCTCTGCGTCCAAAGAAATAATTGACATATCTTCTTCCTCTACTTTATGTGAGTACATTATATTAAACAGGCGTCTCAAATTATTAAATGAGTGTCTTTTGGGTATAAACCCCGTTTGATCAGGGTTCATCAATTTACTAATAAATTTGCTTAATCTTCTTGCTAAAGTCTTTGCTAAGATTTTCTGGTCTGTATTTAAAAGTGATATAGCTCTATATGAGCCCGGATCTTCTAAATCTTTATCTTATTTTGGAATTAGCGTAATAGTTAATGGATAACCTCACATTTGTCCACATTAAACTGCATCTGCCATGCATCTGCCCACTCACCCAAACTGTCCAATTCATCCTGCATTCTCATAACATCCTCCTCACAGTACAGACTGCCACCCAGCATTGTGCCATCTGCAAATTTGCTAATGTTACTTTGAATCCCTTCATCTAAATCATTGATGTATATTGTAAATAGAGTTGCGGTACCCCACTAGTCACTGCCTGTCTTTCTGAAAGGGACCCGTTAATCCCCACTCTTTGTTTCCTGTCTGCCAACCTGAAGGGCTTGGCCAGGCAGAGACAATGATCAAACCTGCGCTGGTTTAGGTATCGTATAGGGGAATTTGCTGTTCATTTTTAAAATAAAAATAATGTTTAGTTGGTCCAGTGCTTGAGTCAGTGTATTTTACTGAACTAGACTAGGGAGGTAAGCTTTAGAAGAGCGTATTTACAAGTCCAATGAGTCTACCCAACACCATTTCCTGCCCAATGTGGATTTCATTCAGTTCCTCCGTCACCCCAGATCCTCTAGCCACTAGTACATCAAGAAGATTGTTTGCATCCTCCTTAGTGAAGACTGATCCAGTTCCAGTTCAACTCATCTGTCATTTCCTTGTCAGATGGGAACCATGGATGTGGAAACACAGCAAAACACTCAGGGGCAGAGCAATAGGCGGAGGTGAAGTGTAACAAGGTATGACCTCTAGCAGGCTTCAAACTTCAAGTTCAAGTTCAAGTGAGTTTATTGTCATGTGTCCCTGTATTGGACAATGAAATTATTGCTTTGCTTCAGCACACAGAACATAGTAGGCATTTACTACAAAACAGATAAGTGTGTCCATATACCATGATATAAATATATACACACATGAATAAATATCATCATCATCATCCTTCATTGTCATCATGCAAAGCAACAAATTGTACAGTGCAACATGAGAAGACGTTTCTCATGGAATACCGGAGCATCGCACATAAAAACTTAAACATTTCACACATAAATAAAAACAATCAAGTTCCTGATAAAAACAGTATGAATAGTTTTTAAAAAGTGCAGGTAAAAAAGCAACATTAAAATACAATTTTTAAAAAAGTCATAAAATGTCCAGGGCAGCTGATTTAAGTGGCCTGAGCCAATGCCAGAGGTATTACTCAGTGCCAGTTATTAAATAGTCAGTGCAATAGCAGCAGAATCAGGTGGAATGACTGTTTAGCAGCCTCACAGCCTGTGGAACGAAGCTGTTTAGCAGGCTGGTTGTCCGGGCTTTGATGCTGCGGTATCTCTTTTCTGATGGCAGGAGATCTAGATGTGTGTGGAGTGGGTGCAATCTGTCCTTTGCTATGCTCAGTGCTTGTTTCAGGCAGCGGCTCTGGAACAGTTCTTGTACCGAGGGTAGCGAGACACCAATGATCCTCTCTGCTGCCCTCACTACCCTCTGCAGAGACTTCCTGCCTGAGCAGTTACAGTTGGAGTACCACGTGTTTATGCAGTACGTGAGTACAGACTCCACCGTGCCCCTGCAAAAAGTCCTGAGGATGTTGGTGGGAAGTGAGACCTGTTTGAGTTTCCTCAGGTAGTGCTGTCGCTGATGGGCCCGTTTGACAATCCCAGTGATGTTCCTGGACCAGGTGAGACGGTCTGTAATTTGCACTTCAAGGAACTTTATGCTCTCCACTCTCTCCACCGTGGTGCCACTGATGTTGAGGGGTATGTGTTTGGGCTGCGACCTCCTGAAGTCGACAATCATCTCCTTTATTTTTTCTACGTTTAATTCTAGATTGTTGTTGCCGCACCAGTCCACTAGTTGTTTCACTTCCTCCCTGTACATTGTTTCATCCTCTCCACTGATGAGTCCCACCACTGTGGTGTCATCTGCAAATTTTATAATCCTGTTGTCCCTGAATCTAGCAGCACAGTCATGTGTGAGCAGTGTGAACAAAAGCGGGCTGAGCACACAGCCTTGAGGGGAGCCGGTGCTCAGCGTGATCGAGCCTGAGGTGTTCTTGCCAAAACGGACTGACTGCGGTCTCCCTGTCAGAAAGTCCAGGATCCAGTGACACAGGGTGGTATTGAAGCCCAGCAGAGTTAGTTTCTCCACAAGTCTCTGTGGGATGATGATGTTAAAGGCTGAGCTGAAGTCAATGTACAGAATTCTGGCATAGGTGTTCTTGTTTTCCAGATGAGTGAGTACTGTGTGCAGCGTAGTAGAGATGGCATCTTCTGTAGAACGTTTGAGGCGATAGGCGAACTGGAGGTGGTCTAACGATGAGGGGAGGCTCGCAGTAATGTGAGGTTTAACCAGGCGTTCAAAGCACTTCATTACTATGGGGGTTAGGGCGACAGGTCGGTAATCATTTAGGCAGGCCACAACTGATAAAGTGTAAATAAACTAAATAAACTGATAAAGTGCAAATAACAGAAATTGGTTATTAATAATCAGAGTTTTGTCCAAGCCAAGTTTAATAGCCTGATGGCTGTGGGGAAGTAGCCATTCCTGAACCTGTTTGTTGCAGTCTTCTTTATCATAATAGGCAGATGTAGAACACGTTGACCATGAGAGGTCTATCCATGGACTGTAATGAAAGAATACTTCACTTTTTAAAGAAGGACATAGTCTATTGCCTTCAATAGCTTGGATAGAGTGGCTGTGGAGAGGATGTTTCCACTAGTGGGGAGAGTCTAGGACTAGAGGTCATAGGCTCAGAATTAAATGACGTTCTTTTAGGAAGGAGATGTAGAGAAATTTATTTTGTCAGAGGATGGTGAATCTGTGGAATTCTTTGCCACAGAAGGCTGTGGAGGCAATGTCAGTGGATATATTTAAGGCAGAGATAGATAGATTCTTGATTAGTATGGGTGTCAGAGGTTATGGGGAGAAGGCAGGAGAATGGGGTTAGGAGGGAGAGATAGATCAGCCAAGATTGAATGGTGGAGTAGACTTGATGGACCGAATTACCTAATTCTGCTCCTATCACATGATCTTATGATCTTTTTAACCTTAATAGCGTATTATGTAGTCCAACACGCCCAGTTCTGACTCTAGTTTTGACTCTAGTTTTAAATATTTTTTAGCTGTGGATATGTGGGGGAGGGGCGGAACTGTTTAATCACCTCCCTGTACGGGGACCCGACTTTTTCCCTGTCGGGGCTCCGATGTCGTTGGGCCTACATCGTGGAGCCGGCGGCGGCCTCCGGCCAGGACCAACCTGAGGGCTCCAGTCACGGAGCCTGCGGACTCGCCATCGCTGGCCATCGCTGGCCGTCTTTGGAATGGGAAGAGCAGCGGTGGCTGCCGGCAGCAACCCGACTTCGGAGCTTCTGAGGCTTCGGCCGCTGGCCCGGTGGACAGGAACATCGGGAGCTCGCAGGTCACTGCTGAGAGACCGCTTTTCGGAAGTCCCACAATGTTAACTTCTCCCGCTGGAATCGCGGGGTTTAAAGGACTCGGAGCGGGACCTAACATCGCCCGGCGCGGCTTAACGGCCGCAGGACTAACCATCGCCCGCCGGGGACTTTAACATCGTGAGCCCCAGTCGCCTCGATGCTGCAGTTGGGCTGCTTGACTGCGAATGAAGAACAAAGGGAAGAGATATGAGTTTTGCCTTCCATCACAGTGAGGAGGTGTTGGAGATTCACTGTGATGGATGTTTGTGTAAACTGTGTTAAAGTGTTGGGTTTTTTTGTAATGTAAGACTGTAGAAAATGCAATTTGATTTAAACCAAGCTGTTTGAATGACAATAAAAGGCATTTTATTGAATCTATTCTATTGAACCTCTTTTGTTATGCCACTCATGTGTTGGATAAATATATGCAGAATACAGACTCCTACATGTTCTTCTTTGTAACTTTGAAGACTCGGTACGGTGTTTAATTCTTGTGCTGCCGCTTTGAATGGACATGTGCAAATTCCATCAATATTAACATTAGTCGTTTGTATCCAATCTATCAATATTTAGTACATTAATAAATAATGAGTTAACTTCTGCTATTCATGAAAAGCAGATTTTTAATATATTTCTCTCACCAATTTCCATTAACCACTGACAGCCAATCGGTATTCATCAGGTATTGGGAAAGTCTCAACCGTTCAGTTGCTCAAGCCTTAATACTATTTGAAGATAGACACAAAATGATGGAGTAATTTAACGGGATACGCAGCATCTCTGGAGAAAAGGAATGGGTGATGTTTCTGATCGAGACCCTTCTTCAGACCATTAATACCATTAATACCATGTGTCTGCCTTTGATCTGTGTTCCTTAATATCGTACTCTGATATCAATCTGTCAATCTGAGTCTTGAGCATGATATTAGCCCAGTATCTATGAAGCCCTAACGGAGCTAGATTTCAACACTCTTTGCATGAGAACGTTCCTCCTGACTTCTCTCCCAAGCAGTCAACCATTCATTATGAGACTGTTAAATCTTATACTGCATGTTGCTGGACAAAGTACCTGCGGTAGAGTTGCTGCCTCGCAGTGCCTGAGACCCGGGTTCAATCCTGACCTCGGGTGCTGTCTGTGTGGAGTTCTCCTGGTGACCGTGTTGCTTTCCTCCGGGTGCTCCGATTCCTTTCCCCATCCGGGTTTGCAGGTTAATTAGTTGTCTGTAAATTGCCCTTAGTGTTTAGGGAATGGATGCAAAAGTGGGATAACACAGAGCTAGTGTGAATGGGTGATTGATGGCCAGTGTGCATTCAATGGGCCAAAGGGCTCGTATCCAGACTATATCTCTAAACTAAACTAAACTAAACTAAACTAAACTAAACTAAACTAAACTAAACTAAACTAAACTAAACTAAACTAAACTAAACCAAACTAAACAATCTTTTAGATAGACACAAAATGCTGGAGTAACTCAGCGAGATATGCAGCATCTCTGGAGAGAAGGGCTGTGTGACGTTTCAGGTCGAGACACTTCTTCAGACTGAGAGTCAGGGAAGAGGGAGTCTAGAGATATGGAACGGTAAGCTGTGAAAACAACAGATCAAAGCAGATGATGATTAGGAAATGTGGAATGGTTCATTGTTCGATGAAGGGAAGGTGACAAAGAGGCATACAGTCAGTAACATTAATCAGAAGGACAGTGAAACTAGTCGGAGAACCAGCATGGGAGACGGGCGAAGAGAGAGGGAAAACAAAGATTACTTGAAGTGAGAGAAATCAATATTCATATTTTGCTTGGGAAGCTTACAGGTATGAATATTGATTTATTTCACTTCAAGTAACCCTGCATACTCTCTCTCTCCAACCCTCCCCCACCAAGGTTGCACCAGGTTCTTGTTCTCACCTAGCAAACAGCTAACAATGCCGTTTCCTTTACCTTCGTTACTTATTTGCATATTTAATTCATTTGTTCAATATCTCACTACCAATGTCTAAATCTCTAATTTCCCTTTCCCGTGACTAGTCTAAGGAAGGGTCTCGACCTGAAACTTCACCCATTCCTTCTCTCCAGAGATGTTGCCGGTCCCGCTGAGTTACTCCAGCATTTTGTGTCTATCTTCGGTTTAAACCAGTATCTTCAGCTCCTTCCTACAATATTCATACTACCGGCTTGTTAGCTGCTCAAGCAAAATATGCATTCATGCATTATGCAATATCACAATGTGAGTACTGGTGTTTTCTGAGAGAGACAAAGTAAAAATTTAAATTCTTACTCCGTTCTTCATAGAACTGACGGGACATGGTTTTATGAGAAGACCATGCTTTACTGATTGTGAGATTATCATTTTATACGTAGATGTACCCACATACATTTTACCAATGTACTTTTCCAATGAAGGATGGAAAATCATTTAGGGATATGATGTGCTTCACATCAAGTTCTGATATATCACAAAGCTCTCTGCCAGAATTGTGAATTGATAAAACCTCTTCTTTATGTTGTACAATTATATTGAACCATGCAGAAACAGAAAGAAGGATCAATCTTGCTTTTGACATTGAAAACTTAACAGTTCACTGTTGCAAAATCCTCACTGGCTCTCTGGAAATTCCTTCTCATCCTGGTAACTTTCTGCTGAAGGGAAAGAGATTTGTTTGGCCTTCTGGAATTAACAGATAAATTCAGACCCAGAATGTCATTTACGGAGACTTTAGCAAAGATCACTGAAGGCTATCTATAATAAACTCTTCCAATCCCTGTCATATACAATGCAGAACAGGAACAGGCCCTTTGGCCCACAGTGTTCACACTGCATATGATACTAAGGTTAACAAATCTCTTCTCTCTGCATGTAATCCAATCCACATCACTCCCTACATATCCACGTGCCTATCTAAAAGACCCTAAAGTGCCACTGTGTTGTATCTTCCTCCACCACCATCCATGGCAACAAGTTCCAGGCAACAACATTAATCCAGGCATTAAGAAATCTATCACCTACATCTATATAATTAAAAGTCTCATTTTGACCACCTCCTTTCTGCGCTGTATATTGATTTTAGAAAAAACGCTACCCTGTATCACTATGATTTTTGGCCATCTTACTCACAGTCCTCCTCCGCTAAGCCGGGCCTGAGGAATTTTCCCATCGATGGAAAATAAAAAAGTTATGAGTGTTTAAAAAACCTTGAGATTAGTTGATTGGTCCTCTCACCTGTCAATCACCATGCTGAAGGAAATGCCCCTTCCGTGGGGGGGGGGGGGCAGGACTATAAAACCCCAAATGTCTGGACGTGAGTCAGTCACTCTGCAAGATCGTGAGGGAGTGGCCACGACTGTCATTCTAGGCTTTTAATCAACTGAACTGTGAGACTGCAATGTACTTGCAATAAATGATTTGTTAGCCCTTAATGACAAAGTGAATGTTTGTGAGTGTGTGAGTGTGTGAGTCTGTGTTTGAGTGTGTGTGTGAGTGAGTGTGTCAGTGAGTGTGTCAGTGAGAGTGTCAGTGAGTGTGCGTGTGTGTTAGTGTATTTGTGTGTGTGAGTGTGTGTGTGAGTATGCGCATGCTGTGTATGTGTGTGCGTGAGTGTGTGAGTGAGTGAGTGTGCATGTGTGAGTGTGTGTCTGTGTGTATGTGTGTGTGTGTGTAAGCCTGTGTGTGAGTGTGAGTGTGAGTGTGAGTGTGGGTGTGGGTGTGGGTGTGGGTGTGGGTGTGCGTGTGTGTGTGTGTATTGGAATTGGTGGAGAGGTGGAATATTGCGTTGGGTGGAGAGGGACGAGTCCTCCCATGTGAAGCTGGGACCCAACGGGTCCCACTTACTCTAGTCTACTCCAGTCTGACATTTCCACCCTGGAAAAAATGTTTGGACTATCTACCCAGGCACTCCAGTTTTCTTCCACACTCGAAAGACGTACAGGTTTGTAGGTGCATTGGCTTCGGTAAAATTGTAAATTGTCCCTGGTGTGCAGGATGTGTTAGTGTACGGGGTGATCGCTGGTCGGCGTGGACTCGGTGGGCCGAAAGGCCTGTTTCCGTACCATAACTCTAAAGTCTAATGTCTAAATACATGTAGATCCTGTTTCTCAGTTTATCTACCATTGAAGTGAGGGTCAACAGTGTAAAGTTTCCAGGCTGTCTCTTGCAGATTTTCTTAAACATGGGCACAACCTGAGACACTCTCCAGTCATCTGGCACCTCACCCATGGCTAACGATGATATAACTATCTCTGCCAGTGACTCCATCATTTCTTCCCCAGCTTCATAAATGTTGTCAGGATTAGATTCAGCTCATTCCCTGCCATGTGATCAGTCACTTGCCTACAATTTAAATCCCCTCTGTACATTAGGCTGATATTGTGTGCTGGCTATTGTGGTTTGCCTGCACACTGGGTAATCAAAGTTCTGGTCCTCCAGTAACTGGGGCTGTACATCTTCATCAATATTAGAAAGGGTGATGGTCCCAGGGTCAACGGATGTCACTTGAAAGCTGTGAGACCTGCAAATGAAATGTGGCGGTAGAACCACAAGCAAGGGGTGGACAGAGAAGAATGATAGAGGGAGAAGTACAGAGAGACAGAGCTGGAGAGACAGAGACAGAGAAACAGAGACAGAGAGAGACAGAGAGAGACAGAGAGGCAGACAGAGAGACAAATGCAGAGAGACAGAGGCAGAGAGAGACAGAGGCAGAGAAAGAGAGAGAGAGAGAGAGAGAGGAGAGAGAGAGAGAGAGAGAGAGAGAGAGAGAGAGAGAGAGAGAGAGAGAGAGAGAGAGAGAGAGAGAGAGAGAGAGAGAGAGAGAGAGAGAGAGATAGAGAGAGAGAGAGAGAGAGAGAGAGAGAGAGAGAGAGAGAGAGAGAGAGAGAGAGAGAGAGAGAGAGAGAGAGAGAGCGAGAGAGAGAGAGAGAGAGAGAGAGAGAGAGAGAGAGGGGGGGAGAGTGAGAAATAGTAGGCAGAGAGAGAGAGTCAGTGTGAGATTGAGGAATGGAGTGGGGGGAAATGAAGGATGGATATAGCAGATCTGAAGAGGACAATGAATCGAGAGAGAGAGAGAGAGAGAGAGAGAGAGAGAGAGAGAGAGAGAGAGAGAGAGAGAGAGAGAGAGAGAGAGAGAGAGAGAGAGAGAGAGAGAGAGAGAGAGAGAGAGAGAGAGAGAGAGAGATAGAGAGAGAGAGAGAGAGGGAGAGAGGGAGGGAGAGGGAGAGATGGAGAGAGAGAGAGAGAGAGAGAGAGGGAGAAGACAAATCTGCTGGTGGGACAGGAGATCAGAGGGAGGTAGCAACACAAAAGAGGAGAGAGAATGAGAAAAATAAAACACAATTGAAACTGACAGGACACTTTCCACATATGGTCTGAGGATCATCAACATGAAAACCCACTGGAGAAATGGATATTTCCTGTTCAGGTAGTAGTACAGAAATGTCAATTATGGCTGTGAATATACTGTGTGGCATGGAGCAACGCTGACATTGCGGGGAGCAAAGACGATGGAGGATAAATTGTGGGTCTGAATAAAATTTGAAACTTTTCAAATTACTTTTGTCCTAGGTTTATTGAAGCAGAAACAGCTCTTATTGCTTTTTAATTAAACACATCAACCCTTTAGCATCAGCAGCCTCTGGAGATCTCTAGGGCGAAGGTGCTCCGTGAATCAAGTGCGACTCAGAATAACGCATGTAGACTGATGTAGATTGCATTGGGATGCAGATAAACGTAACAACGCCCATTCATCGCAGTACCACAGTATTTGCTTCCTATCATTGAATGCTTCATCCCAAGTTAGATTTCTATACGTAAACCTGGCAATATTTGTTGCTATTATCAAATTAAATCAGGGCGGCATGGTGTCATAGAGGTAGATCCACT
The DNA here is from genome assembly GCF_028641065.1 of Leucoraja erinaceus. Taxonomy (NCBI): domain Eukaryota; kingdom Metazoa; phylum Chordata; class Chondrichthyes; order Rajiformes; family Rajidae; genus Leucoraja; species Leucoraja erinaceus. The sequence goes on along the minus strand of NC_073402.1, from coordinate 4,865,511 downwards.
GCCTTACAACAACAGAGACCCGGGTTTGATCCCAATCACTGGTGCTTGTCTGTACGGAGTTTAGTTTTTAGTTTAGTTTATAGATACAGAGTGGAAACAGACACTTCGTCTCACCAAATCCTCGCCAACCAGTGATCCCACATACTAACACTATCCTACACACATTAGGGAAAATCTACACAATCACACCAAGCCAATTAACATACAAACTTGTACGTATTTGCAGTGTGGGAAGAGACCGAAGATTTCAGAGAAAACCCACACAGCCACGGGGAGAACGTACAAACTCCGCACAGACAGCACCCGTCGTCAGGATCGATCCCAGGTCTCCGGCGCTGCAAGCGCTGTTAAGGGCCTGTCCCATTTACGCGACCTTTACAGGCGACTGCCGGCACCCGTCATAGGTCGCCAAAATTTTCAACGTTGAAAATTCAGCAGCAACAAGAAATATGCTACGACTATTTAGAGACCTCTCACGACCATAGGAGACCTCTCACGAACATAAAAGACCTCTCACGAACATACAGGCTAGGGTCGTCTGTATGGTCATGAGAGGTCTTCTATGGTCATGAGTGGTCTCCAAAGAGTCGTAGTGTCTTTCTAGTCGCCGCTGAATTTTCAATGTTTTGAAAATTTCGGCGACCTATGACGAGTGCCGGCAGTCGCCTATAAAGGGTGCGTAAGTGAAACAGGCCCTTAAGGCAGCAACCCTACCGCTCCACCACCATACCACCCTTTGCAGGCCCAGACTTATCCAGGAATAACTTTGCATTCTCCACAGAATTATTTTGAGGAGTTCGGCAGCAAATTCAGATATTCTTCTGACACCTGCAGTAATTGATGCAATGCAGATATCTCTTCAAACTGCCCAGTGAAATGAAAGCATTCATTGGATTTGCAGACAAACTGAACAAATAGGTCATCCCCATTGACACCAAGAGATACTGTCACAAAGTTTACAGGTATATGATGAATTACAGTGACAGCTGCTAGTTATTTTCAGAAGAGATGCCATTTAATGAGTCAATGTTGAAAGAATCAGCTCACATTATTGATATCATTAAGAGAATGAAAATCACCTTCAAAGGCCTAGAAACCTTGTGGTATATTTTACATCTGTCAGAGAGGCCGAGAAAGTGGATCACTAGTAAAAAATATTATCAAAGGACTGCAGGACAGACAAGGAACATTCCCCAGAAAAACACTGGTTTTAAATTTGGATAATTAATTAGGATTTTATCTTTGTGACCAATTCCTTGCCCCATGGCTACCGAGCTAATTGCTGGTACATCTCTCCCAATGGTCATCTAACTGGTTGTTGATAAACACAAAATGTTGGAGTAACTCAGCAGGACATGCAGCATTTCTGGAGAAAAGGAACAGGTGATGTTTCGGGTCGAGATCCTAGAAAGTCAGGGGAAACGTAAAAGATAGATATGGACAATGATGAAGCGAGATATGGAACAAATGAATGAAAGATGTGCAAAAAAGTAACGATGATAAAGGAAACAGGCCATTGTTCGTTGTGAGCTAGGCGAAAATTAGTTGCAGACAATGAGACTGAACAAGACGACTTGGATGGGGCAGCGGTGGGGAGAGAGAGGATGCAAGGCTTACTTGAAGTTAGAGAAATCAGTATTCATACCTCTGTATTGTAAGCTGCCCAAGTGAAATATAGGTGCTGTTCCTCCAATTTGCCAGTTCTGTTATCTGATTGGTTGTCTCATTAAAGGGCCTGTCCCACTTTCCCGAGTCCTCTGCCAAGTTGAAAGGACCTTAAAAAAAAATCAAGATTTTTGTGATCTATGAACTCCTCCTCCTGACCATCTTTTTACTCGTGGACTTTTTTGTCATGCTGGAAAAAACGCCCTGACTTACCTGATGACCCGAGTGCCTACGGCTGGCATAACGAGCAGCTACGATATATCTACGGACTCCTCCGGCCTCCTACGGACTCACTACGGACATTCTCCGAGTTTGAATCAATGGGAAAACTCGGGAGAATTCGTGAGTATCTCAGGAATGTGGGACAGGCCCTTAACATTGCTGTACTTTCCCCTTCTCCAGCTCACAAAGTGACCTCCCTTTGACAAAGATTATTGCATAGATGTTTAATGGTATATTTGATATTTAAAGATATTTGTTTTATTTTGTATTATGGTGGTGGGTTTGTTGGTATTATTTTGTATTGTACGTATTAATCTTGTAAAGAGACACAAAATGCTGAAATAACTCAGCGGGACAGGCAGCATCTCTGGAGAGAAGGAATGGGTGACGTTTCGGGTCGAGACCCTTCTTCAGACCGTTTGTCATGGACATTGTGGGCCAAAGGGCATATTCCTGTGTTGTGCTGTTCTATGGGCCAGTTTTGGTCAGAACCCACCTTCGGGCCTTCTGAAGAGGGTTATGATCCAAAACGTCACCCATATAACCATATAACAATTACAGCACGGAAACAGGCCATCTCGTCTGGATGAAAAGACCAATACCTTTTTTTTTTTTTTTCTCTCCCCTTAGTCCCTCCTGCCTGCACTCATACCATAACCCTCCATTCCCTTCTCATCCATATGCCTATCCAATTTATTTTTAAATGATACCAATGAACCCACCCATTCCGTCTCCCCAGAGATGTTACCTGTCCCGCTGAGTTACTCCACTGTTTTGTGTCTCACTTCGGTTTAAACCAGCACCTGCAGTTCCTTCCTGCACATTACTCTTGTAAATAATTGATTACATTTATTTTTGGTTTAAAAGAAAGTGACCCTCCCTGATCACTTACTCAACACCACAAATGGCTACCGGTCTGATTGCCTACCCAGCGACTCCTTCACACGGCCACCGACCTAATCACTTGCCTACCGCTCGCTTCAGTGAATGAAGGCAATCAAACATCTGATCGTCTTTCCATTCACCACTTGAGCACTCAGAGGGGAGTAGATTGGATGGCTCTTGAAAACAGCCTCCAGGCTCATAAATTGCAATTAATCTGTGCCATTCAATCCAATTGCAAATCAAGTTAATGCAATCTGCTCATTATAATCATCTCTATGTGTAGCTGGTGCCCACTGGGCTGAGAATCAGCTCATCTCCTCAGTAGTTTTGTGAATAGGTATTTGTGCAGGTAGGGAGAGAGATTCCCCAACAAATTTCCGGCAACTGGCGGTCCAACACATCCTTTAATTCAGACTAAATTACGAGAGCACAGTTAAAATCCCCCCCAAAATGTGCCCCTGGTGAGGCAGCCCATCCCCACCTCATCCGGATTTCCGTGAAGGTAGACACAAAAAGCTGGAGTAAATCGTTAGGAAATTTCTGGAGAGAGAAGGAATGGGTGACGTTTAGAGTCGAGACGTATTTTCCCTTCTGCGGCCAGAAGTCTGGAACTCAGGCCCGGCCGGCAGATCCGTTCCCATAGCCGACTATTGAGGCCAACTTTGCTGCCGGTGTCTTGGCCCCTGAGCAGACGAGGCGAACCGTTCTGATACCGTTTGACTTCGCTCAGAGGCAGTGACCCCGGTTGGTCCGACGAAATAGGTAATCCAGAAATGATCTGGAATCAAGGGTGTCGGAAAATCGGTGGTGGACCCGTACATGTGAGCGCGACGATGTAGCCATTACTTAAACCTGGCGAACAGAGGGAAAGGACTGGCAGATTAATGTTCCAGGGTGCAGTTGCTACAGGAGAGATAGAGGTGGGTGTAAAAGTGGGTGGGGTGGTGCTTTATTGATTAATGAGGATGTCACGGCAGTGGTCAGAGGTGACATTTACTGATGGTTCTTCCAGTGAGGCTATCTGGTAGAACCGAGAAATAGAAAGGGGATGGTCACCTTGTTGGGGGTGTACAGGCCCCCAAAGCATCAATGGGAATTAGAAGAGCAAATATGCCAGGTATCTGCAAGACTAATAGAGTTTTCATGGCAGGGGATTTTAACTTTCCCAATATGGACTGGGGCTGACACAACTACATGGATAGGGAAGGTTTAGAGTGAAAACGACCAAGGTGGGACTAGTATAGAAGATGCATCTTGGTGAGCACGGGCAATTTGAACCAAAGGGCCGGTTTACATATAAGTCGATGACTCTAATAGCTATCAATAGTTAAAGCAGATGATGGAGAAAGACTATGTCCAGTTCTACTATGGGCCAAGAGACTCATCCCCCACCCCCCACTTGCACACAGATACAACAGCGGCCTGTGTCGCCAATGGCATACTTTAAGGAACAATGGGTATTGCTGAATGTAGTTAGATCGTAGAACAGTACAGTACAGGAACAGGCCCTTTGGTTTACAATGTCCACTCCAAACATGATGCTGAGTTAAACTGATCGCCTCTGCCTGCACGTAATCCATATCCCTCCATTCCCTGCATATCCAAAAGCATTTTAAAGGCCACCATGGTATCTGCCTCCACCACCAACACGTCCCAGGCACTCTCCAATCAAAAAACATTTTCCCCTCACATCTCCTTTAACCATTCCCCCATTCATCTTAAATTCTCATCTCTAGTCTGTGATATTTCCACCATTTTCCCTATTTATCCCTAATCAATGAGTTCAAGGTGGTCAATGAAGATATCAATGAAGATATTGAACAGGACCATATCTCATCCACTGCATCTTTTGACACAACAGAATGTATCATACCCCTCAGTCAGATACCGAGAGTCTAGGCCAAGCGTTATCATGCTGGACACGTTATCATTGCTGCAAGACTTATTCCCACATCCATCAGCTCGTTGATCAACAATGTGATATTTTCAAAAACACAGATCCAACGTGGCCTATCTGGAGGAGAAAGCACTTAACCTCAGCTTCAAGAACCTGCCACCATATTCCAGTGGCACAATACAAGCAAGCACACCAAGTGACTGCTGCAGGCCAGGACTGCGGTATATCCACACACAGATGCACTGAGCACATTGATAAACACACCATTAGGGGCACTACAGTGGCACAGCAATAGAGTTGCTGCCTACCAATGCCAGAGACCCAGGTTCCTGATTGCGGGTGCTGTCCGCCGGTAGGCGGCGCGGCTCTGGCCAGCAGCGGCCTCTGCAGCCTGTCCGCGTTTTTATTATTTTTTTGTCTGTGTTTTTATGTAGTTTTTGTTATTTTTGTTGGTGTGTGTGTGTGTGGGGGGGGGGGGGGTGGGGTGGGAGGGGGGGGGGGAACTTTTTGAATCTCTCCCTGCACTGGAGACCCGACCTTTTCTCGTTGGGTCTCAGGTGTCGTTGAGGCCGCAACGAGGAGCGGCCTCCAACGGGAAGAAGCCGGGGACTCTGGTGCCGACTCACCGTTGCCGTCGCGGAGCTGGCCGAGTCCGGAGCAGGTGGAGCGGTGGAGGAGCGCTGCTGCTACCGGAGAGTCGGAGGCTCCAACGACAGGTCTGTGGATGGCGGCACCAGGAGCCCGCGGCTCCCTGGAGGGAGACCGCTTTTCCGGGCTCCTGCAACAGCGAATTCTCCCGCCCGAGTTGCGGGGTTGAAGAGCTCCTGGAGCGGGGCCTACATCACTGCCCCGCGCGGCTGGAATGGCCGCGGACTCTGCGAGCGCACACCGGGGGCTCCAACACCAAGACCCGGTGTGCGACCTCGCACAACCCGGCGTGGCTTTAATGGCCACGGGACAATCGCCATCGCCAGCCGGGGGCTATGACTTTGACTCTGACATCGGGGGGGAGAGAGTGCAGTGGAGAGATAAGTTTTATTTGGCCTTCCATCACAGCTATGTGATGGATGTTTATGTAAAATGTAATTATGTTGTGTCTGGGGTCTATTTGTGTGTAATGTATGGCTGCAGAAACGGCATTTCGTTTGGACCTCCAGGGGTCCAAATGACAATTAAATTGACTCTTGACTCTTGACTCTTGACTCTTGACTTGTCTCTATGGACTTTGTATGTTCTCCCTGTGACTGCATTGGTTTTCTCCGGGTGCTCCAGTTTCCTCCCACATCCCAAAGATGTGCAGGTTTATAGATTAATTGGCTTCTGTAAATTGCCCCTAGTGTGTAGGATACAGAAGTGGGATAAGATAGAAGAAGTGTATGAGTGTATGATGGTCGGCATGGAATCGGTGGTCTGAAGGGTCTGGTTCCATGCTGTATTGCAAACTAAAACAACATGCGATAGGTACAATCAGGCCAAACTCTAATACAAAAGGCAGAGCATGGAGAAGATACAGAGTGCAAAATATAATTCTCAACGTTAAAATGCACCAGTTCCATGGACAAAGTCCAATGTCCACAATGGGGTAATTCAGACAGTACCCTAGATAATGGAAAGACCATTCAGAAGGCTGATAACAGAGGAAGGAGCTGTTCCTGAGACTGCCGGTTGGTGCTTTCAAGCTATTGGCTGCTTGATGGGAGTGGCGAAAAGACAAAATAACCGCTGTGGAATGGTCCTTGATTATGTTGGCTGTTTTCCCAAGGCAGCGTGCAATGTTGATGAAGTGATTGACCCCTGGGATGGCGGGACTGTCATATGAGGAAAGATTGAAAAGACTAGGCTTGTATTCACTGGAGAATGAGGGGACGTCTTATAGAAACATATAAAATTATAAAAGGACTGGACAAGCTAGATGCAGGAACAAAGTTCCCGATGTTGGGCGAGTCCAGAACCAGGGGCCACAGTCTTAGAATAAAGGGGAGGCCAATTAAGACTGAGGTGAGAAAAAACTTGAGTTGTGAATATGTGGAATACCCTACCACAGTGGAGGCCAAATCACTGGGTGGATTTAAGAGAGAGTTAGATAGAGCTCTAGGGGCTAGTGGAATCAAGGGATATGGGGAGAAGGCAGGCACGGGTTATTGATTGGGGACGATCAGCCATGATCACAAGGAATGGCAGTGCTAGCTCGAAGGGCCGAATGGCCTCCTCCTGCACCTATTTTCTATGTTTCTACGTTTCTAAGTGAGTAGTGAGTTAGTGCATTTGTTCTGATCATGACGGCAACTGGAAACAAATTCTGTGCCAATAGAGTTCAAGCAGTGGAGCCATTGATGTTTAGGCTCGCTACTGTTGGCATATGTTATTATTTTGTCTAGATAAATCTTGCACCATTATTTTGGACACTTGGGGGTGGTCATTAGATGCACAGAGGGGCGTATGGGCATAGTGGGCAGGCAGACCAGGCACAGAGGTGGAGTGTATACAGTTCTCACCAGACCAGGGAGAACAGCCAGCTGCAACTTGTATGCAGAATAAGGAAAACCTGGAACGTTCGTCTCCTTGTTTGTACAACTACTTCAATAAAGAACCAATTAAACTGGAGTTAACGACGGGAAGATCTATTCTATTAGGCTTGCGTAAGATCACTCCTACTTACCTGTGCAGTAATGGCAACGGAAGGTTGGACACTGGAAGTCGGAAATTTGCCGTTACATCTTGTTTCCATCAAGAACCTTGCTGCCTTTTGGCCTCAAAACTGTATTCATTGATTCAATTCAATTCAATGACACTACTGTATATTGTCACATGTACCTAGGTACAGGGAAATGCTTTGTTTTGCATACAACACTGTAAAAACCATACAGCAGGCCTCACCGAGGCAGTACGCGTGTCGCAATGTTTCTGGCGCTGACAAGGTTACCAAAGATCACCATATAGTCCAATTTTCTGACCGAGGCCACAGGTGGCAGCAGGCGGCACCCCCCGCCCTGCGTACCTTCATTCTCAGCGACCCCCTCACCGTGTCCCCACCTCCCTCTCGACGGTCCCCCTTGCTCTCGATGGCCCCCCCTCCCTCTCAATGTCCCCCCTCCCTCTCGATGGTAGCCCCCCCTCACTCTCGGCCCCTCCTCGCTCTCTTCAATTAGGGTCCCGTTGCCACCAGTGGCTTGGGACCGAGTTCAGAGTCCGTGCTGGGTGAGCCAGGCCCGACGAGCGGGTTCTCTCTCATCCGTGAACGAGCCCTCGGTCCACGGTGGGCAAGCTGAGCCGGGATAGTCCTCGCATGTATATCGCCAGGATATTCCCGGCACGGGATTGATTTGTGGACATGGCCATCCCTTATATCATCAACATTACCTACCAGGCATTATCCTCTCCTGCTCTCTTTCAGCTTCTTCCTTCCCCCTGGAATTAGTCTGAAGAAGGGTCTCGACCCAAAACGTCACCTATCCATGTACTTCTGAGTAACTCCAGCATTTGTGTTGTTCGTTGTTTCAACATTCACTTACATTTATTCAGAATTTTTCAAAGCAAGATTCAAGTAAATGATGTGGCATGGTGGCACAACGGTGGTGTTGCTGCATTACAGCGCCAGAAACCCTGGTTTGATCCTGACCATGGATGCTGTCTGTACAGAGTTTGTATGTTCTCCCCATAGGGTGCTTCAGTTACCTCCCACACTCCAAAGCCCTAAAGGTTTGTTGGCTAATTGGCTTTGGTAAAATTGTAAATTGTCTCTAATATGAAGGATCATGTTAGTCTGTGGGGATCGCAGGTTGGTGCAGACTCGGTAGGCTGAAGAGCTACTTCCCCCCCTTCTTCCTCCCTCTCCCTCACTCTCCTCCTCTCCCCCTCTCCCCCCCTCTACCCCCCCTACCCCCTTCCTCTCCTCTCTCCTCCCTCCCTCTCTCTCTCCCTGGCCTCTCGCTCTCTCTCGCTCTCCCTCCTCCCCCCCTCCCCCTCTCTTTCTCTCCCCCCCTCTACTTCCCCTCTCCCTCTCCCTCTCCCCCTCCTTCTCTCCCTTTTTCCCTTCCTCCCTCCCCCTCTCCCTCTCCTCCTCTCTCTCTCCCTCTTCTCCTCTCTCCCCCCTCTCCCTCTCCCCCTCTCCACTCTCCTTCTTTCCCTCTCCTTCTCCCCTCTCTCTCCTTCTCTCCCTCTCTTTATGACTCTGCTTCTCTTGCAAACGCCCACGTTGAAGTCAGAGGGGAATCGTGAATTAAACAAACGTGACCGTTTACAGCTCTTGTATTTCCTACACAATTATCGTGCAGGTTTTGCACGTGGGGTATATCCTCTACAAAGAAACATTTTTTTTTTCGGTCAATGTTGAAAAATTCCAGACTTTCATTTTCGATATAGATCCCTATATCCTGAGTGAAGATTTGGATAATTCATTGCAAAGTGTCTATTGACAAAGTGAACAAAAAAAATGTGACTGAAGATAAGAGGATGCAAGAAGGTAATATTTTGTAGTGAATTTGTGTGGGAGTATTGCAATCAATGGTCAGGAGCTGTTATTTTAGCCTCAGTGTCTTTTGAGAATAGAAAGGTTCTAAGGTCCTTGCCTGCATGGAGTTTATTTTTTGGAATAGAACTATTGTTGGCACAAGTGTATTTGCGTTAGAGTTTAGGAAAATCTGTCAGGAGATCCATTCCGTTTGTAATGTAACAACTGCTATTGCAAGTCCACCAGGACACTTGACAAAAGTAGTGTACGACCAGGACCAGCTAAAGTGTTCCTCTGTGGTTCAATGGTGTGTTGACATTCAATTTAAAAGGCACGCATAACTAATGGCTACATGGACTCATAATGGGTACATAATACTTGCAGACTGCAGTATCAAAGCTTTCTCAGCAGCACTTCCAAACACACAACCTTCACTATAGAGCACGGTGGGGCCAGCAGGCATTGCAACAATGGCCCTGACTTCCCCTTGGGACATGAGAGCAGGAACAAGCCATGCACCACCTCGAGCTAGTTCTACTTTTCAATCACATGTTATCTCAGCCAACTTAAGCTCCATTTACCCAACATTGATTTATAAGCTTGCATTAACAATGAAAACATGTCACTATCTGCATTTAGAGGTTGGTGAATCTGTGGAATTCTTTGCCATCGAACGTTGTGGAGGCCAGGTCATTGGATATTTTTAAGGCGAAGATTGATAGATTCTTGATTTTACTTCGGAGTCACGTGAGTGACTTCGTGAAGAAGCCCGCTCAGGGCGCAGGTGCGGCATTACGCCAGCAAGTGCAACAGCGGCGGCAGCTGGAGTCAGGCTCTCCAGCTGCACTTTAAAAACGCACCATCAGGTAAGTGAATGGTGCGTTGGGAACGGAGCGAGTTTGGTGTTGGTTCTTTGGAAGAAACATGTCCCAACGTAGAAAACTCGCTACTAGACCTGCCCGTGCTTTAACTCCACCAGAGGAGTCAATTCCAGCGGGGCAGCAACCAGCGGTACTACTGCTTGAACAGCGGTTTGAAATTCCCCAGACCGAGCCGGTCCCAGTCACGCCAGAGCCTACACGGCGGGCTGGGAAAGCCACCCGGAAGACAAACCGGCCGGTCGATTCCGACTCGTCGGAGGGGGAAATGTCCACCCCAAAGCGGGGGAGAGACAGCCGCCTAAGCTGCATCCAGCAGCTATTGGAGGGGATGGTCTACCGAGAGCAGCAGCGCTCTCGGACAGACAGGACAGGCGCCCCCCCCTCCATGGTGCTGAGTCCGGCACCTCCCTTTGCGACCTCGGACCAGGAATGGGAAGGTTAGCATCGGTGACCAGGGGCAGGTTGGTCTGAGTATGGGGGCAGGCGGAAGGAGCCGAAAGAGAGCAGGGTGTGCAGGAAAGAGCTGCTGGGGGTCGTAAGCCGATTCGTCGCTACCCCCACGGGTTGGAGCAACACTGGAACCAAGGATGGCTGCCAGCATAAACCATCTCTCCAACAACCACACTGCAGGGAGAAGGTGCTCGCCCAAGTGTTGCTTGAGGAGCACACAGCCCCGGATAATTGTGAGGCTCTCAAGGTCAAGAGCCTCAAATCATCCTCAAATATGGGCAACGTGGGGGGACCGATTCGGACACAGGAGGTCAAACACTACAGCGCATACTTCGCCTCCTCACGGCGGCTATACACCTAGCCTATGCGCGGGGTGTCGAGACCGGTAGAGATGACCACTCACACCAACAGGATGTCCTGGCACTCATGTGCACGACACAATATTGAGCTGAATAACCTAAGAAGAGAGAACAACATAAGCCGGCCCCCTCAATCCTAAATTTGCAGGATTATGCAAAACTCCATCAGTAGAGACCGACTCATTCTTATTTGGGAAGGACTTGAGCAAACAGCTAAAAGAGATGGAGGAGGCGTCCAAGACCTTTAGCCTCATGAGGGCACCACCGGCAGCGAACATAACCAAAGCTCTTCATTCCACCCAGGCGGCAGCACACCACTGTATCTACCAGTCGGCGTCCCGAATATCCGACTGGTCAAAGCTTGGGGCCGCACTATCCCCATGAGAGACCTTTTTTTTAGTCAGGGCCTGCAGCGGACCCCCTGGAAAATGCGCCTCCCCCCAACATCGCCAGCACGTCGACAGGGAAGAACACTCAAAAAAAAAACCACAACCCCGCCAATAACCATGGAGGTAGGTGGATCTGGTTTCCTACCCGCATATCGAGAATAAGGGTGACTTACTAACAGGGGGAAGGTTACACTTGTTCAACAGAAGCATGGGGAAGGATCACAGATGATAAATATATACTTAATAGTATTCGAGGGTATAAAATAGAATTTATCTCAAATTTACCGCCAGTTCAACATGTGCCCGAGAGGGCATTTGTAAAACTCCCCAACATAGGAACAACAGGAGGGACAAGCTGAACTGGTGAGGCTTCATAACAAAGGGGTCATAGAAAAACTACTCATGAGCCCTTGGAATTTGTTTCCAAACCAACATTATGGTACTAAAGTAAAAAGGATGGTGGATGTCGCATCATCATTGACTTAACATCCCTGAATGAATTTGTTAAGTATATACATTTCAAAATGGAAACATTTGTGACTGCTAGACCACTGATTTCCAAAGGATACTATATGGCCAGCATTGACTCTCAAAGATGCTTACTATCTAGTACCTTATACATAAGGAAATATAGCAGGTTTATCTTAAATTTATCTGATGGGGGAGCTTTGGGCAGTATAAAGCACTGCCTAATGGGCTTACTTCAGCTCCAAGACTATTCACAAAAATATTAAAACCAGCCATGGCAACGTTAAGAAACGAAACCCTATAGTCATGGCATATTTGGACGACATCCTCATAGTTGGGAAAACTATGGAATTGGCTGTAGCAGCAGTATCAGCTACTAAACATCTCCTAGAGACTCTAGGCTTTGTCTTACATCCAGATAAATCCAAGTAAATCCATCCACAATTATGGACTATCTGGTTTCACAATTACTCAGTCCAAATGACTATTACCCTTGCCAAGGGAAAGATGATTGCATTGATACAATCATGTAATACAACTTAAAGATAAAGAAACGCTTGGGTACAGATAGAGAATAATAAGGGAAAAAAAACACTAGTGGGTGTAATTTATAGACCTCCAATAGCTGTGACGCTGTTTTATCCAGAACATAAATCTGCAAATAGTCGACGCATGTAAAAGGGAACTGCTGTAATCATGGGGACTTTTCAATTTTCATATTAATTATTGGGCTAACCAACTGGGCAGGGTAGACTAGAGGAAGAGTTTATAGAATGTATTAGAGACGGGTTCCTAGAACAGTATGTCACAGAACCGACAAGGGGGGAGGCAATCTTGGATCTGGTCCTGTGTAATGAAGCAGGATTAATTAAAAATGTCATAGTTTAGGGACTCGTTGGAACAAGTGACCACAATATGGTCGAATTCCATATTCAAATAGAAGGGGAGCAGGTTTGAAACTCAGGCTAGGGTGCTTTAGTCTAAATAAGGGGGATTATGAAGGTAATGAGGACTGATCTGATCAAAGTTGACTGGGATAGCAGACTCAAGATTAAGACGGGTACATGAGCCAGTGGTGTACGTTTAAGGGTATACTGTATAACCTTCAAGAAAATTTATTCCTATGAAGAAAAAAAGGGGTAAGGTTAAGAACAGTCATAGCCATGGCTCAGTAAAACTATAAAGGTAGTATTCGGCTGAAGGCAAGGGCATAAGGTAGCCAGAGATAGTGGGAGGGTAGAGGATTGGGAAGCATTTAAAGGTCAGCAAAAAATAACTAAGAGATTAATTAAGACGGGGAAAATAGACTATGAAAGGAATTTAGCGAAACACACATAAAACTAATAGTACGAGTTTTTATAGCTATATAAAAAGAAAAAGGGTGGCTAAGGTGAACGTTGGTCCATTGGAGGGTGAGACTGGAGAGTTGTTGGTGGGGAACATGGAAATGGCAAAGGCATTAAACGAGTATTTTGTATCATCTTCACCATAGAAGACACCAAAAAATAGTCCAACGCTGGATAAACAGGGGGCGGTAGGAATGGAGGAGCTAAATACTATTAAGATCACCAAGGAGGTGGTATTAGGGAATTAATGAGACTGAAGGAGGATAAATCCCCTGGGCCTGATGGATTACATCCAAGGTCCTTGAGGTAGATAGCGGTGGTGATTGTGGATGCAATTGGGTGATAATTTTCCAAAACTCCCTGAGGCAGGAACGGTCCCAGTGGATTGGAAAATGGCCAATGTAACACCTACATTCAAACAAGGCAGTAAACACAAGGCGGGTAACTATAGACCGGGTATTCTAACATCGGTGGTGGGTAAAATGTTAGAGACAATTATTAAAGAAACACTACTGGGCACTTGGATAAACATGACTTCATCGGACCGATACAGTATGGTGTTGTGAAGGGGAAGTCCTGTTTAACGAATCGGGTCGGATTCTTTGAGGAAGTAACACCCCGGGCTGATAAAGGGGAACCAGTGGATGTGGTATACCTGGACTTCGAAAAGGCTTTTGACAAGGTGCCACATAAGAGACTATTGCTAAAAATAAAAAATTATGGATTGGGGGTAATATATTAGCATGGGTAGAGGATTTGGCTAACAAATAGGAAGCAGAGAGTGGGGATAAATGGTTCTAACTCGGATGGCAACCGGTAACTAGCGGGGTTCCGCAAGGGTCGGTGGACTGGGTACCCCAGTTGTTCACAATTTATATAAATGATTTGGAGGAGGGAACCTAAAGTGTAATATAGCATCAAAATTTTTTTTTTTTTTTTTTTTTTGCGTTTGGACGATACAAAAATGGGAGGAAAAGTAGGGTGATGAGGAGGAATAGGAAGAGGTCCTGCAAAAGGAAAGATAGA